>NC_048575.1:21759953-21762453 GCF_013265735.2 Oncorhynchus mykiss | reverse complement strand
AGAGAAGGATGGAAGTGTAGTCTCTCAAGTCAGTGTCAAATCACCAGGGATGTATCTGAGAAGAGAGCCTAGGAACTAGATCTTGCTGTAATGTGTCAGCCTTGATGCAGAAACCTGCACATAGCAGCCTTCTTCATATAGGCTGTGTTGCACAATGAATGTAGACTTCCGGCTATTGAGTCACTTATCATGTTGTTAGCCCAGTTTGATTCTGCTACTGTAGCTATTAGGATGCTGTTTGAATGTCAGTTCCATAATTGACTGTAGTGAGGACGGTGGAGTTTCTTAATGGTTCACTCATAGTGGTCCAGAGTTATCTCCGATAATGGTGTGTCGTATAATGATGTCTGGATGACGCTAGCCCCGCCAGGTCTCAATATACGAAATACTTCTCTCAGTTCAAAAGTGAACCTCATTAGCTAAATGTTAAGATTTGTTTATCTTTGATTTGTGGAACAGTGTAGAAGTGCTTTAATGTCTAATGTCTGCAAACTTCCTCTTACCAAGACATAAAAACACAAGTGACTGTTATTTCATTGAACTGGATAAATAATGATGACTGTGTTTTCCCACGGGTGGAGAATCTTTCTGATCCTAAAGAGAGGAGGGGAGACCATCCTTCTGGGACCTCGGGGTTGAGACAGGCGTCCCCTGTTACTATTAAAGTACTCAGAGCAGGAAGAATAATTGAATAGGATCTCTGTGTAAATGTGTCATTTTACTTTGAAAAATGTGTTACCTTTTAACGTGGCATTAAAACAACCAGTCATGGTGTTTTCATACGATTGTCAAAGAAAATCACTTCAATAGGGACCTGTAAGTGTGGCCACCTGCGCACGTTCATTCAGTCTAAAATAACTCCAGCATCCATACTGTGCACCCGCCGTTTATAATGAATGGAAAGGGACATCTGTTAAAACAATCTGTAATAAAGGCTAAGGAATGCATGACGTTCAGTGATTGTCATTCATGAGGCCCACACGTGTAAATGGAATTGGTGCGTCCACTGCTGTCCGTGCACGTCTCGGCCTCGGCCAATCATCTCTGCCTTTGTGAAATGTCACTTTTGTCGTCCAAACCACACTGTATTTTGGAGCGTATTCCACACATGTTCAAGTCCATTCTTCCTACGACTGACGTGCAACAATGATAAATAAGGTTGTAATAGTCTACAGTTTCCTTACTTATTGTGATAGGCTCATGTTTTACCGGCACGGCGTACCCTCACTATTTACTTTGCCAGTACTCCGAACCAGACCGTACCGGATTACTTTCCCCCCCAACTGTTTTTGCTAACCAAGCATACCTTAGGGTGACTTAGACTTCTTTGCTGAACTGAAAGGCATTGGCTCTGGGTCTCTGAGAACGGTTGAGACCCTGATCAGGTCAGACTAAAGCTTACTTTTACCACACAATGCCCGGGACTGCCTGGCACGGACATCAGCAAGCAACAGCTAGGATGGCACAACGATACCTACTTTAACTGGACTTGTAATGCATACAGCTTTTATGTTGCCCTATTTTACAGCCATGCAATTCAGTAGTTGTAGTTGAAATAGGGACACCAATGTTTTATTTACGAAGTCATTCTGTCGTGTTGCAAGCAGTGGGGAAACTATTTGAGATGTGCTGTTGTGGTTTCAAACTTAAATGAAACATGTTGAGCGTCGTTGTCTGTGGACATGTTATTTGGACTTGTTGTTTGAAAAATGTACTTTAAAGTTGATCCTTACCACCATACCAATATAATAAAGTTTTCATAAAAGGGGGATTTTTATGCCCTTTTATGCTCCTAGAAAACTTTATTTTGAACATCCCTACCTGGGAGAGCGAGATATGTAGATAGATAGATAGATATAGATAGATATAGATAGATAGATAGATAGATAGATACCCTTGTCATTACAGGTGTGTATCTGTGTATTATCATGTACACATCTCAATAATTCATACTACTTCTCAATATTATTTATAATACATCACCTGTCTGTTTAATGTTGAATGGAGATATACACTGAGTGCACAAAACATTAGGAACACCTGCTCTTTCCATGACATAGACTGACCAGGTGAATGCTATGATCCCTTATTGATGTTACATCGACTTCAATCAGTGTACATGAAGGGGAGGAGAAAGGAGAGGTTAAAGAAGGATTTGTAAGCCTTGAGACAATTGAGACATGGATTGTACAGGTGTGCCATTCAGTGGGTGAATGGGCAAGACAAAAGTCCCTCTAAGTCCCTTAAAACGGGGTATGGTAGTAGGTGCCAGGTGCACCGGTTTGAGTGTGCCAAGAACTGTAACACGGCTGGCTTTTTAGTCCACCACTCAAAAGGAGGCTGACATTCATTGTGCAGAGCAACAGACGGGCTTCAGTTAGTCAACTGACAGTCCAGTACAACATTGGTGAAAACAACATGAGTTCATCCATCCATCATGCCGCATGTCGGCATTGCAGGCTGGGGCTGGTGGTGATGGTGTGGGTAGTATGTTTTCATG
>NC_048575.1:21709953-21757453 GCF_013265735.2 Oncorhynchus mykiss | reverse complement strand
GAAACATCTGTCACACAAAAGGATTTGTTTGATTGGTTGGGCCCATACATCACGCCTGCCTGTCAGTAGCCACTAAATTTATATTCCCCAAGTCACATCCTTTATCAGTGATCACGTAAGGGGGAGGCCTGGGCTGTCAGGGCTGCACAGCCATATCTTATTCACTTTAACACTAGCCTCCCTCTTTGCCACCCTCCCTCGGCCAAAATACAATGCAGCACGGCCCAAAGCATGGGGTTGGGGTTGCTCAGTCCCGCTCTTCAATTATATACAGTATGTTCTTCTATTGAACTATATACAGTGGGGCAAAAAAGTATTTAGTCAGCCACCAATTGTGCAAGTTCTCCCACTTAAAAAGATGAAAGAGGCCTGTAATTTTCATCATAGGTACACTTCAAGTATGACGGACAAAATGAGAAAACAAAATCCAGAAAATCACATTGTAGGATTTTTTATAAATTTATTTGCAAATTATGGTGGAAAATAAGTATTTGGTAAATAACAAAAATGTATCTCAATACTTTGTTATATACCCTTTGTTGGCAATGACAGAGGTCAAACATTTTCTGTAAGGTTTTCACACACTGTTGCTGGTATTTTGGCCCATTCCTCCATGCAGATCTCCTCTAGAGCAGTGATGTTTTGGGGCTGTTGCTGGGCAACACGGACTTCCAACTCCCTCCAAAGATTTTCTATGGGGTTGAGATCTGGAGACTGGCTAGGCCACTCCAGGACCTTGAAATTCTTCTTACGAAGCCACTCCTTCGTTGCCTGGGCGGTGTGTTTGGGATCATTGTCATGCTGAAAGACCCAGCCACGTTTCATCTTCAATGCCTTGCTGATGGAAGGAGGTTTTCACTCAAAATCTCACGATACATGGCCCCATTCATTCTTTCCTTTACACGGATCAGTCGTCCTGGTCCCTTTGCAGAAACACAGCCCCAAAGCATGATGTTTCCACCCCCATGCTTCACAGTAGGTATGGTGTTTTTTGGATGCAACTCAGCATTCTTTGTCCTCCAAACACGACGAGTTGAGTTTTTACCAAAAAGTTATATTTTGGTTTCATCTGACCATATGACATTCTCCCAATCTTCTTCTGGATCATCCAAATGCTCTCTAGCAAACTTCAGACGGGCCTGGACATGTACTGACTTAAGCAGGGGGACACGTCTGGCACTGCAGGATTTGAGTCCCTGGCGGCGTAGTGTTTTACTGATGGTAGGCTTTGTTACTTTGGTTCCATCTCTCTGCAGGTCATTCTGTGGTCTGTGGTTCTGGGATTTTTGCTCACCGTTCTTGTGATCATTTTTACCCCATGGGCTGAGATCTTGCGTGGAGCCCCAGATCGAGGGAGATTATCAGTGGTCTTGTATGTCTTCCATTTCCTAATAATTGCTCCCACAGTTGATTTCTTCAAACCAAGCTGCTTACTTATTGCAGATTCAGTCTTCCCAGCCTGGTGCAGGTCTACAATTTTGTTTCTGATGTCCTTTGACAGCTCTTTGGTCTTGGCCATAATGGAGTTTGGAGTGTGACTGTTTGAGGTTGTGGACAGGTGTCTTTTATACTGATAACAAGTTCAAACAGGTGCCATTAATACAGGTAACGAGTGGAGGACAGAGGAGCCTCTTAAAGAGGAAGTTACAGGTCTGTGAGAGCCAGAAATCTTGCTTGTTTGTAGGTGACCAAATAGTTATTTTCCACCATAATTTGCAAAAAAAAATTGTTTTCTCATTTTGTCGGTCATAGTTGAAGTGTACCAATGATGAAAATTACAGGCCTCTCTCATCTTTTTAAGTGGGAGAACTTTCATATTTTATTTTTACCTTTATTTAACTAGGCAAGTCAGTTAAGACCAAATTCTTATTTTCAATGACAGCCTAGAGAACTGCCTGTTCAGGGGCAGAACGACAGATTTGTACCTTGTCAGCTTGGGGGTTTGAACTTGCAACCTTCCGGTTACTAGTCTAACCACTAGGCTACCTGCCGCCCCGATTGGCATCTGACTAAATACTTTTTTGCCCCACTGTATAGTCTCGCTCGTACTAATCCTATACTCTTGATAATTATAGAATCATTATATTCTTTGTCTTTTCGATTTATATTGTTTTATTCTCCTTCTTTTGATATAATAGATATGTTTGATTATGAGATACAGATAAGCTAATTTTGGTGGGATGTTTTGTGGAATAATACTGGTTGGGTTTTACACAATAGCATGTATTATTTTCTCAAGTGAATGTTTGCGTTGCTAGCTGAAATAGAGACGAACCGTTTTAACCTGATTGGTATAGACATAACAAATAAAGCGTTTCAAATAGTAGAAACCACCTCTTCCATCTCTCCCCAGTGTGTGTTAGGCAAATTGCTCTATCTGTTATGTGTCTCCTTGGGAAAGCCTTGGTTGGCCAACCATGAGAAAACCACTTCCCGACGATGACCCAACCAAACAACATTTGTCTAGAGAACAACAAGAGAACGAAAGAAAAGAAAGGCTGGAATTACTGTGATTCATTACGGGGCTGTTTTTGTCTCAGTCAGGAGGTGAAATTAGGCAGAACGTTGTAAATAGACACAGCAACAATTAGAGCTGCCCCACGAAGATAGTACCAACCCCCCCCCCCCCCCCCCCCCCCCAACACACACACACACCTACACGTTCCTATCTCTTCATCACCGACACCGGGGATTAGATTAACCTAGTGTGTTTTGGGGGGTCGCTGATACCATTAGCACCAATTTAGCGTGACCTCTCCGCTCCACTACCTCCATCCAGCAGATAGCAGCTCCAGTCAGTCATCACTGTAATCTATGGCTGCTGTCTTGTCCCTCGTCTGCTGCTGCTAGTTGATCAGATTAGGATTAATAGAAACATCCTGGGTAATTACGTCTGGATAGGGTGGAGCTGTGTAGCAGCGAAGCTCGCTAGCTGCAGTGTCAATTATTATACTGTTTCGCCAAACCATTTATCGGCTAATAGAGCTGTCAGTGCCATAAAATAAAACAGAAGTCTCACCATTGATTTCCACTGGGCTGCGGTGCTCAGGGCTTTATCTCCTCTCTGAAGGAAGGAGTGGTCCCGTACAGCGTGACCGGAGAGCGAGGGTATTGATTTTCATAAGGCTGTATTTTGTGAGTATGGAGGAGACAGTAATGAAAGGTTTTAACCTGTGTGTTTGGAGATCTCCACGGCTAGCCAAGGTTGCCAGGTGCTAAGCTGCAGATTTCCAGCCTCTGGTGAAAGAAATTGATAAGGATACATCTTTGTCTGATTAGACTAAATGTGTATGGAGGTCTGTGTGTGTGTGTGTGTGTCCGTGTGTGTGTGTGTCCCGCCAAAGTAACACATGTTTTCATGAGATTTAGGTTTCGACCTAGTAAATATTACAAAACTCAGAAAAATGCTGCCCGTAGATCGAGTACATAATGCCACGTTGTTTTTTATCTACCATAACTATGGAAACCTGAGTGTTCCACTTCTTTTGAATAATCCAGTTCAATGTGCCCAGGGGCATCCAGAGGATGGTATCCCACACTTCCTTTATAGTCATTTTCTAATCCCCAAAGTCCCAGTAACCTACAGCTAACGAGCCCTCTGTAGACACAGTACAGGGTAGCAGATGGCAGGTAATGGCAGCCCTAACCTCCTGACTGTGTAGCCCATTGAAACCCAAGTGGAAATTTCCGCTGCCAGCCCTCCTCTCACAGCCTACTGCTCACTCCCTGGTTCCCTTTGTCCAGCGCTCAGAGGACTGTGGGGGATTGGCTAGACAGGATATTAATGTGACTCTGGGCCAGTTAGAAGGCTAAATGCCCGGCACAGACATGTTTTATCCTCACCTTGCCTTGGAGGACAAGAAAAAACGGCAAAGCTTATTAGCAGGAACATATATATTTCTCTCTCTCTCTCTCTCTCTCTCTCTCTCTCTCTCCTTTTGTCTTCCTGCCTCCTTTTCCTGTCCTACATCACCCGAACAGAGAGCACCTCCCCTCTTATATCGCCCTGGCCACAGAACCACACAGACACTGACATCTCCCACCTAATCAAGTGGTGGATTATCTTGTCCTGGTGAATTGGAGGAGCGTCTCTGTTGAAAGGTCCTTCCTGAAGTACCCCCCTCCCCTTAGTCCAGCGGCAGACAGCAGGCTGTAGCCCCGGGGAAGGAAGAACATGGCGGTGTAACGATTTGTGGAAAACCGTACCAATGTTTTGAGGAGGCTGTTTTCTAGAGGAAAGGGTCTTGATGAATCTGAGGCGTTGCCTGCTCACCTGCCTGTCTGCCTCTTTTCAAAAGAGCAAGAGAGGGAAAGAGAGAGGGGGAGAGAGGTCCTTTAAGTTCTGCTCTCTGCCTTCCTTTGCTCTCCATCTCTCTGGCTTGATACCCTTGACTTTGAACTGGAGGTTGGATGGTATATTTTTCATCCTTCAAAGACAGAATTGACAAAAGGCACACCTCTTGAGTTTCCCAGCCATTAAATTCAGATTGAGCCAGGCTTCATGCAACAAAAATGATTGTGGAAAGATGGCGGGCTTTTCTCCTCTTGTTAGAGTGACCTTCATAATATACCTGCTACGCACGAGGACATTAGGCACAAGGTATTCCTTGTTAATCTCTCTCCACCCCTCGGGACTTCTATATCTACTGGGGTATATAATGTTATGGGTGATAGTGCTTAGCCATAAATGAGACAGGGAAGATGATATGAGATACAAATGCAAGATCCTGACAGATTTTAAAAATTATATTTAACCAGGCAAGTCAGTTAAGAACAAATTCTTATTTACAATGACAACCTACCCCAGCCAAACCGTAACCCAGAGGACACTGGGCCAATTGTGTACTGCCCTATGGGACTCCCAATCACAGCCGGTTGTGTTAAGCCTGGAATTGAACCAGGGTCCATAATGACACCTCAAGCCCTGAGATGCAGTGCCTTAGACCGCTGCGCCACGCAGGAGCTCCTTTGGTTCTTGCAGTCTGGCTATGAGAAGAGGGGTGTTGTAAGTCCGTGGTGGAGGGGTGACTTTTTCGAAACGGCCCCATAAAACAAGAATGTGTCTCCGGGTGTTTTCTAATAGGCTAGCCCCTCATTTAGATTCATTTAGTACCACAGCTGGAGCCCTGGACCCAACATCACATCAATACTATTCAAATTATGCAGAGTCATGGTCGTACTAGGGCTCTGTGCTGTATGGCTACACATAGAACTCAAGGCTCGTAAAAAGAAGCTTTGGGTACCTGTGTTATTGTTTACCATTTCAATTCCTTAATGTCGTTCTTTCTCTGTCTTTATTTTCCCCTCTCTTTCAGGAGAACCCGTACATGTGTAACAATGAATGTGATGCCGAAAACGAGGACCTGGCCCATCCACCGGAGCTCATGTTCGATTTCGAGGGCCGCAACCCCACAACCTTCTGGCAGTCCAGTTCCTGGAAGAAGTACCCCAAGGCCCTACTGGTCAACATCACACTGTCCTGGAGCAAAACCATCGAGCTGACCGATGACATCGTGGTCACCTTCGAGTCAGGCCGCCCGGAACAGATGGTTCTGGAGAAGTCTCTGGACTACGGTAAGACCTGGCAACCCTACCAGTTCTACGCCACAGACTGTCTGGACGCTTTCACCATGGATGCCAAGACTGTCCAGGACCTGACCCAGCACACTCTCCTAGACATCATCTGCACCGAGGAATACTCCAGGGGCTACGTGTGGAAGTATGACAAGACGGTGCGCTTCGAGATCAAGGACCGCTTTGCACTGTTCGCCGGACCACGGCTCCACAACATGGCATCCCTCTACGGTCAGTTAGACACCACCAAGAACCTGAGAGACTTCTTCACCATTACAGACCTGAGGGTCCGGCTCCTCCGACCAGCCACAGGGGCCACCATGGTAGACGAGAAC
Source organism: Oncorhynchus mykiss (assembly GCF_013265735.2). Classification (NCBI taxonomy): domain Eukaryota; kingdom Metazoa; phylum Chordata; class Actinopteri; order Salmoniformes; family Salmonidae; genus Oncorhynchus; species Oncorhynchus mykiss. Next base: position 21,751,544 of record NC_048575.1, on the reverse strand, counting down.
AACCTGTCCAGATACTTCTATGCCATCTCTGACATCAAGGTCCAGGGAAGGTAAGCTCTCACAATACATTTTTACTACTTTGTTTTCCGTCGCAGCAGAGGCTGACTGGGTTCACATGCTATTTATTATGTTATGGGTTTGGTATGTGGCTACAGTGCATATTAGTATCAAGTCACTATTGGCAAATTATATTTCCTGCACTTGAATGAGTGCATAATAATGCAATGTGTGGTTCTGGACAGAAGGATGGATACAGCAGGATTCATTTAGATACAAATACAAATTGAGGTAGATATGTACTGTACATATAGGTAGGGGTAAAGTGACTAGGTAACAGGATATATAATAGACAGTAACAGCAGCGTATGCGATGAGTCAAAAGAGTTAGTGTAAAAAGGGTTGATGCAGATAGACTGGGTAGCTATTGTTTAACTATTTAACTAACTATTTAGTAGTCTTATAGCTTGGTGGTAGAAGCTGTTTAGGGTCCTGTTGGTTCCAGACTTGATGCATAGCTACCACTTGCCGTACGATAGCAGAGAGAACAGTCTCTAACATGGGTGGCTGAAGTCTTTGAATATATTTTGGGCCTTCCTCTGACACCGCCTGGTATAGAGGTCCTGGATGGAATGTCGCTCGGCCGCAGTGATGTACTGGGCCGTGCACACAACTCTCTGTAGCGCCTTGCAGTTGAATGCCAAGCAGTTGCCATACCAAGCGGTGATGCAGCCAGTCAAGATGCTCTCAATGGTGTAGCTGTAGAACGTTTTGAGGATCTGAGGGCCCATTCATCTTTTCAGCCTCCTGAGGGGGAAGAGGCATTGTCATGTTCTCTTCATGTGTTGGTGTGTGTGGAACATGATAATTCCTCTCAACCCGCTTCACTACAGAACCGTCAATTCGTCTTGCTGACATTGAGGGAGAGATTGTTGTCCTGGCACCACACTAATAGGTCTCTGACCACCTCCTTGTAGGCTGTCTCATCGTTGTCGGTGATCAGGCCTATCACCGTCAAATGTAATGATGGTGTTGGAGTCGTGCGCGGGTATACAGTCTTAGGGGAACAGGGAGTACAGGAGGTGACTAAGCACGCAACCCTGAGGGGCCCTGTGTTGAGGGTCAGCATGGCGGATGTGTTGTTGCCTACCCTCACCACCCAGGGGAGGCCCGTCAGGAAGTCCAGGAACCAGTTGCAGAGGGAGGTGTTTATTTTGTACAACTTTTTTTTTATAGGGTATTTTTTATGAGAGACAATACAGACAAACAAGTAGAGGGCAGAACCCACACTGATCCCCTAACACATCAAACCCACCACAACCCCCCATGCTCCAACAGAGCCCCACCCCAATACCAGACGTAAAGAGTTAAGACATAGAACTGGAGCGATATAATCAAATAACGAAAAACAAAGATACAATCAAACAGAAAGAAAAGAAGAGTAAAGATAGTGACACAAATTCTAATTTAGGTTATTTTATGGCGCTGTGAAATTAGCTCGGTCCATGTCTCCTAAAAAGAAAGGAAAGGGTGCCAGATATCATAACATGTATTTGCAGATCCAATAATGAAATAGCACATTTTCTCTAGCTTGAGATGTTGCATGACTTACTTTTTAGTAAGTCAGTTAAGAACTAATTCTTATTTACAATGACGGCTTAGGAACAGTGGGTTGTTCAGGAGCAGAAATAGAAGACGTGTAGCTAGAAGGTTTTTTCTCAATATATTGAAGTAAATAGGAAAAGATGAGTGTCACCGGGTCGATGTTTATCTCAATACATTGCAGTCAAAGGGAAAAGATGAGTGTCACAGGCTGGACATTTTAATCAATACATTGCAGTCAATGGAAAAAGATGAGTGTCACAGGGTTGATGTTTATCTCAATACATTGCAGTCAATGGAAAAAGATGAGTGTCACCGGGTCGATGTTTATCTCAATACATTGGGTTCAATGGGAAAAGATGAGTGTCACCGGGTCGATGTTTATCTCAATACATTGGGTTCAATGGGAAAAGATGAGTGTCACCGGGTCGATGTTTATCTCAATACATTAGGTTCAATGGGAAAAGATGAGTGTCACCGGGTCGATGTTTATCTCAATACATTGGGTTCAATGGGAAAAGATGAGTGTCAAAGGTTTGACTTTTATGTCAATACATAGTAGTCAATGGGAAAAGAAACACGTCAACCAATTGACTGGCTGTCTCTGTCTTTCTCACTGTCTACCTCCTCTTTATCCCCCCTAATTATCTCCTTTCCCCCTCCCCCTCTTTCGCCCCCTCCACCCTCTCACCCTCTTCCCGTCTCTCTCCTCTCTCTCCCTCCTCCTCCCTCAATTCTCTCTCCCTCCTGCTTTCCCTCCCTCCACTTCCTCTTATCTCTCTCCCTCCTCTCTCTCCCCCATCCCTTCTTCACCGTCTCCCTCCCTCTCTCTCTCCCCCTCCCTCTCCATTCTCTCTCCCTCCTTGTTTCCCTGCCTCCCACTTCTCTTTCTCTCCCTCCTCTCTTCCACCTATCTGTCAGTCGACTCTCTCTCCCCTCCCTCCTCCCTCTCCCCCTCCCATCCTTCACCCCTCTCCCTCTCCTCTTTCCCTTTCCCTCTCCCTCACTCCTTCTTTCCGTCCCTCCCCTTCCTCTCCCTCCTCGCTCTCCCTCCCCTCTCTCCCCATCCCTCCTTCACCCTCTCCCTCCCTCCCCCCTCACTCTCCACTTTTTTCCCTCTCCTTCCCCTCTATTCTGTCTCCCTCCTTCTTTCCCTGCCTTCCCCACCTCATCTCTCTCTCCCTCGTCTCGCCCACAGACAGGCCAACAGACAGACAGGCAGACAGGCAGATTTGATTTGATTTAGCCGACACCAACGGCGACAGCTAGTCTTACTGGGGTCCGACACAAAACGAATAATACATTACAGACAAAAGGCAATTTACATACATTTAAAAACATTGACATGTAGTGTGTGTAGTCCATCTAGCAGTCACACATACAGTACCAGTCAAAAGTTTGCACACACCTACTCATTCAAGTTCTTCTTTATTTTTACTATTTTCTACACTGTAGAATAATAGTGAAGACATCAATGAAATGAAATAACACATATGGCATCATGTAGTAAGTGTCAAACAAATCAAAATATATTTTATATTTGAGAATGCCAATAGTGTGCAAAGCTGTCATTAAGGCAAAGGGTGGCTACTTTGAAGAATCTAAAATCTAAAATATATTTTGATTTGTTAAACACTCCTTTGGTTACTACATGATTCCATATGACTATCCAAACAATTTGGAATTTCCAGCACATTAATGTTTCTTATAAAACAAGAAGTGACGCAGCGGAATGACTTTACATAACACATACAGTAATATCTCTAGGCATTACAAGGATATGACTCTGAATATATACAGGCGCACCTGTCTGTCTCTTCTATAGATGTTATATCCTTTTATTGTTACTGCTGTATCATCAAATGAATTGTGCCTTCGGAAAGTATTCAGACCCCTTGATTTTTTCCACAGTTTGTTTTACGTTACAGCCTTATTCTAAAATGGATTACATTTTTATAAATCCTCAGCAATCTAGACACAGTACACCATAATGACAAAGCGAAAACAGGTTTTTCAAAAATGTTCACTTTTATTAAAAATAAAAAACAGAAATACCTTATTTATATACAGTTGAAGTCGGAAGTTTACATATACTTAGGTTGGAGTCATTAAAACTAGTTTTTCCACTCCACAAATTTCTTGTTAACAAACTATAGTTTTGGCAAGTCGGTTAGGACATTTTTCCAACAATTGTTTACAGAAAGATTATTTCACTTATAATTCACTGTATCACAATTCCAGTGGGTCAGAAGTTGACATCCACTAAGTTGACTGTGCCTTTAAACAGCTTGGAAAATTCCAGAAAATTATGTCATGGCTTTAGAAGCTTCTGATAGGCTAATTTACATAATTTGAGTCAATTGGAGGTGCACCTGTGGATGTATTTCAAGGCCTACCTTCAAACACAGTGCCTCTTTCCTTGGAAAATCAAAAGAAATCAGCAAAGACCCCAGGAAAAAAAAATGTAGACCTCCACAAGTCTACAAGCAATTTCCAACCGCCATGTTCATCTGTACAAACAATAGTACGCAAGTCTAAACACCATGGGACCACGCAGCCGTCATACCGCTCAGGAAGGAGACACGTTCTGTCTCATAGAGATGAACGTACTTAGGTGCAAAAAGTGCAAATCAATCCCAGAATAACTGCAAAGGACCCTGTGAAGATGCTGGAGGAAACAGATACAAAAGTATCTGTATCCACAGTAAAACGAGTCCTATATCGACATACCTGAAAGGAAGAATTCACTGCCAGACTAAGGTTTGCAACTGCACATGGGGACAAAGATCGTACTTTTTGGAGAAATGTCCTCTTGTCTGATGAAACAAAAATAGAACTGTTTAGCCATAATGACCATCGTTATGTTTAGAGGAAAAAGGGGGAGGCTTGTAAGCTGAAGAACACCATCCCAACCCTGAAGCAATGGGGTGTCAGCATCATGTAGTTGGGGTTGCTTTGCTGCAGGAGGGGCTGGTGCACTTCACAATAGATGGCATCTTGAGGAAAGAAAATTATGTGGATATATTGAAAAAAACATCTCAAGACATCAGTCAGGAAGTTGTAGTTGGAGACATCTGATTTTTTAAAATGGGATATCTACGTATGTAACGGTTTTCTTGATGAGAAGGAGAGTCGGACCAAAATGCGGCGTGTCTATTGCAATCCATGTTTAATGAAGTAACACACTAAACACAAACACTATCAAAACAATAAACTTAACGAAAACCGAAACAGCCTATACTTGTGTAACCTAACACAGAACAATGACATCAGGACACTAAGGACAATCACCCACGACAAACTCAAAGAATATGGCTGCCTAAATATGGTTCCCAATCAGAGACAACGATAAACACCTGCCTCTGATTGAGAACCACTTCAGACAGCCATAGACTTAGCTAGAACACCCCACTAGCTACAATCCCCATACATACACACCACATACACAAACCCATGCCACACCCTGGCCTGACCAAATAAATAAAGATAAACACAAAATACTTTGACCAGGGTGTGACAGAACCCCCCCCCCTAAGGTGCGGACTCCCGAACGCACCTCAAAACAATAGGGAGGGTCCGGGTGGGCGTCTGTCCATGGTGGCGGCTCCGGCGCGGGACGTGGACCCCACTCAATCAATGTCTTAGTCCCTTCTCCTCGCGTCCCTGGATAGTCCACCCTCGCCGCCGACCATGGCCTAGTAGTCCTCACCCAGAACCCCACTGGACTGAGGAGCAGATCGGGACTGAGGGGCAGCTCGGGACTGAGGCAGCTCGGGACTGAGGGGCAGCTCAGGAGTGAGAGGAAGCTCAGGAGTGAGAGGAAGCTCAGGCAGGTTGATGAATCTACCAGATCCTGGCTGGCTGGTGGTTTCGGCAGATCCTGGCTGACTGGCAGATCCTGGCTGACTGGCAGATCCTGGTCGACTGGCAGATCTGGAAGAGTCTGGTCGACTGGCAGATCTGGAAGAGTCTGGTCGACTGGCAGATCTGGAAGAGTCTGGTCGACTGGCAGATCTGGAAGAGTCTGGTCGACTGGCAGATCTGGAAGAGTCTGGTCGACTGGCAGATCTGGAAGAGTCTGGTCGACTGGCAGATCTGGCTGCTCCATGCTGACTGGCTGCTCCATGATGACTGGCAGCTCTGGCTGCTCCATGCTGACTGGCTGCTCCATGCTGACTGGCTGCTCCATGCTGACTGGCGGCCCTGGCTGCTCCATGCTGACTGGCGGCCCTGGCTGCTCCATGCTGACTGGCGGCCCTGGCTGCTCCACGCTGACTGGCGGCCCTGGCTGCTCCACACTGACTGGCGGCCCTGGCTGCTCCACACTGACTGGCAGCTCTGGCGGCTCCTTGCAGACTGGCAGCTCTGGCGGCTCCTTGCAGACTGGCAGCTCCTTGCAGACTGGCAGCTCTGGCGGCTCCTTGCAGACTGGCAGCTTTGGCGGCATCCTGCAGACAGGCAGCTCTGGCGGCTCCTTGCAGACTGGCAGCTCCTTGCAGACTGGCAGCTCTATGCAGACTGGCAGCTCCATGCAGACTGGCAGCTCCTTGCAGACTGGCAGCTCCTTGCAGACTGGCAGCTCCTTGCAGACTGGCAGCTCCTTGCAGACTGGCAGCTCTATGCTAACTGGCAGCTCTATGCTAACTGGCAGCTCTATGCTAACTGGCAGCTCTATGCTAACTGGCAGTTCTGAACAGGCGGGAGACTCCGGCAGCGCTGTAGAGAAGGAAGGCTCTAACAGCGCTAAACAGGCGGGAGACTCCGACAGCGCTGGAGAGGAGGAGGGCTCCGACAGCGCTGGACAGGCGAGGCGCACTGTAGGCCTGATGCGTGGTGCTGGCACTGGTGGTACTGGGCCGAGGACACACACAGGAAGCCTGGTGCGGGGAGCTGCTACCGGAGGGCTGGGGTGTGGAGGTGGCACAGGATGGGTTAGACCGTGAAGGCGTACTGGAGATCTTGAGAGCGGTGCTGGCACAGGACGTGCAAGGCTAGGGAGGTGCACAGGAGGCCTGGTACGTGAGACTGGCACCATCTTCACCAGCCGACTAACACGCACCTCAGGACGAGTATGGAGCGCTGACCCAGGTGCCATCAAATCCCCGACACGCTCCGTCGGGCGAATTCCATGTTTAAAACACCAACACAGCAACTCCCTCATTTCTCTCTCCTCCAATTTCCCCATTAACTCCTTCACAGTCTCTGTTTCGCTCACCTCCAACACCGGCTCTGGTTCTGGTCTCCTCCTTGGCTCCTCACGATAAACAGGGAGAGTTGGCTCAGGTCTGGCTCCTGACTCTGCCACACTCTCCCTGAGCCCCCCCCCAATAAATTTTTGGGGCTGACTATGGGGCCTCCGTCCGCGCCGCCTTGCTTGCTTCGTAAACTCCATTCTCCTATATCCTTCCGCGCACTGCTCCATCGAATCCCAGGCGGGCTCCGGCACTCTCCCTGGGTCGACTGCCCACCTGTCTATCTCCTCCCAAGAAGTATAGTCCATACTGTACTCCACTTTGGGCTGTTCCTGCCTGTTGACACGCTGCTTGGTCCCTTTGTGGTGGGTATTTCTGTAACGGTTTTCTTGATGAGAAGGAGAGTCAGACCAAAATGCGGCGTGTCTATTGCAATCCATGTTTAATGAAGTAACACACTAAACACAAACACTATCAAAACAATAAACTTAACGAAAACCGAAACAGCCTATACTTGTGTAACCTAACACAGAACAATGACATCAGGACACTAAGGACAATCACCCACGACAAACTCAAAGAATATGGCTGCCTAAATATGGTTCCCAATCAGAGACAACGATAAACACCTGCCTCTGATTGAGAACCACTTCAGACAGCCATAGACTTAGCTAGAACACCCCACTAGCTACAATCCCCATACATACACACCACATACACAAACCCATGCCACACCCTGGCCTGACCAAATAAATAAAGATAAACACAAAATACTTTGACCAGGGTGTGACAACGTAGGTGTACAGAGGCCCATTATCAGCAACCGTCACTTTTGTGTTCCAATGGCACGTTGTGTTAGCTAATCCAAGTTTATAATTTTAAAAGGCTAATTTATCGTTAGAAAACCCTTTCACAATTATAGTAGCACAGCTGAAAACAGTTGTGCTGGTTAAAGAAGCAATACAACTGGCCTTCTTTAGATTAGTTAAATATATGGAGCATCAGCATTTGTGGGTGTGATTACAGGCTCAAAATGGCTCATCAGTCTATTCTTGTTCTGAGAAATGAAGGCTGTCCCATCTGAGAAATTACCAAGAAACTGAAGATCTTGTACAATGCTTTGTACTACTCCCTTAACAGAACAGCGCGTACATTAGTGTCTAGATTGAGAAACAGACGGCTCACAAGTCTTCAACTGGCAGCTTCATTAAATAGTACCCGCAAAACACCATTCTCAACATCAACAGTGAAGAGGTGACTCCAGGATGCTGTCCTTCTAGGCAGAGTTGCAAAAAAAAATCTCAGACTGGCCAGTAAAAAGAAAAGATTAAGATGGGCAAAAGAACACAGACACTGGACAGAGGAAATCTGCCTAGAAGGCCAGCATCCCGGAGTCGCCTCTTCACTATTGACTTTGAGACGGGTGATGTTGAGACAGGAACTTGACCAGTATTGGCCTAGGCCTGTAACTTGGGCCGGTGGTGGGTTTTCCATTTGTGGGTGCGCTCCACCTCAATCTTCCTTTTACAAGGGTATGTTTGGCAGCATGAGTGAAGCAGGCTTTGTTGCGAAATAGGAAGCCAATTCTATATTTAATTTTGGATTGGAGATGCTTAATGTGAGTCTGGAAGGAGAGTTTACAGTCTAACCAGACACCGAAGTATTTGTAGTTGTCCACATATCCTAAGTCAGAACCGTCCAGAGTAGTGATGCTAGTCGGGCGGGCGGGTGAGGGCAGCAATCGGTTGAAGAGCATGCATTTAGTTTTACTAGCATTTAAAAGCAGTTGGAGGCCACGGAAGAGATGTTGTATGGCATTGAAGCTCGTTTGGAGGTTTGTTAACACAGTGTCCAAAGAAGGGCCAGATGTACAGTGGGGCAAAAAAGTATTTAGTCAGCCACCAATTGTGCAAGTTCTCCCACTTAAAAAGATGAGAGAGGCCTGTAATTTTCATCATAGGTACACTTCAACTATGACAGACAAAATGAGAAAAAAAATCCCCAAAATCCCATTGTAGGATTTTTTATTAATTTATTTGCAAGCGGTACCGGAGCGCCAAGTCTAGGTCCAAGAGGCTTCTAAACAGCTTCTATCCCCTCTTTTACGCTGCTGCTACTCTGTTATTATCTATGCATAGTCCCTTTAATAACTCTGCCTACATGTATTACCTCCATTACCTCGACTAACCGGTGCCCCAGCACATTGACTCTGTACAGGTACCCCCTGTATATAGCCTTGCTATTGATATTTTACTGCTGCTCTTTAATTATTTGTTAATTTTTTTTCTTCTTTTTTTTCTTTTCTTAACTGCATTGTTGGTTAAGGGCTTGTAAGTAAGCATTTCACTCTAAGGTCTACACCTGCTGTATTCGGCTCATGTGACAAATACATTTTGATTTGATTTTATGTCCTCTCTCTTGCCATTCTCCTGTTTAAACTCATTGAGCTGCAACTTGTTCTGGCCAGTCGTCCATTCTTGTATTAGTTGACTCCACCAGTATTTGGACAAAACACTTGAAGCTCTTTTCTTGTTGTTATAACTACTGCTTTTAGAACTCCTTTTGTTCGTTTAAAAGACCCTTAACCTGTCATAGAGAGACACCACCGTCGTCAATGGCACTTCCGCCGGCTTTGGTCTTTGTCATGGTAACAACATCGGTTACGATGTTACTCCTCACAGTTCCAGACAGAGTTGGTCCCAGGGAAGATTGATAACAAAATTTGGGAAGATTAAACCTTTTTATCACTTACAAACTGCCCATATGACCCCCAATTAAGCCATTTCCTGTAATCACAGGAAATTAAATGTATGACCTACTGGTCGTACATCGTACAGCTCAATTGCAGTCATGGTTATGTGAGGGTTGGTTAAGTTTTCACTGTGAATGTTAATTTCACATGGTCGGATGTAGGCTTGCATTCATCAGGAGCGTCTGTTGATGTCACTCAAATGCACATCAACTATAGTCCAGGCTTCAAATGAGGCCTACCTTTCTGCCATGTAGTTGGAGGAGAGGTACATTAATTAATTGTGACCGACCGCCTTGATTCAGTCTGGTGTAGCAAAATTTTTATTTTTTATTTTTATGTTGGATAATAGCAGAGACACAGAGCTACAAAATGGTATATCATACACTGCGTTTGTCTCTAAGATACGAATAATAAGATCATACATGTAATGTTGGCTAGCGAGCCAGCCAGCTAACGTTAGCTAGGTATCTAATTGTACACTTTAACTTGAAATTAAAACAACTTTCTGTCAAAATTAGAAACGTGTCATTTCTGAAAATGTAGCTAGCTAGACTATCTTACATCATGGTTGGACGCTTCTCCCTGTCACAGATGCCATGGTTGCCCTTAGTTTGAAGATGTAATCCGGAGACAGGTGTTTTCTCCATCTCGTTAGCTATCGTACTCTAATTCCACTGAATTCAAAACCCGGTCCTCCAGAAAGTGGAGAGCAACACTTATGCAGTTCTACTAAGCAATATAGATTTTTTTTAAAGCCGTATTTGACAGGATTACTTACAAATAGACAGAAGAGTGCTATATGGCAGACCAATCCGAACACATCTCTCGGCATGTCAGGCCCATTCATTCTCTCAGTCAATCATGGCTAGAGGGAAGGTTGCTGACTTTTTCTGTGGCTTAACCGACTAGGCTCGTAATTTAACAATTTTATTCATATTTACAGATGGCATACAGTTTGTTATAAAGGCACATGAAAGTTCACATATTCCAGAAGGCATTTCTGCCAAAAAAAACACATTTTGATCAAAAATAATAAGATTACTTTCTATGGCTCTCGTGTGAAGTGGTGACCCGCGACATAGGCCTAGTTTTCTGAAACGGGTCCCAATTGTTAATTGGATGAATGGGTTATGTCTAGGCCCTAACCCTAATCCTAGCTTCATATAAACTTCCGGCTCAACCTTAACCCTAACCCTAGCTTCACATCCAGAACCCGGTGTAACCCTAAACCTAGCCATAACCCTAACCCTAGCCCTCATCTTGGCTCAGCTCTTGGAGTTGTGGACAAGAAGTTAGTGTTAGGGTTATGGCTAGGGTTAGGTTTAAACCAAGATGTGGACATGAAGCTAGAGTTAGGGTTAGGTTTAGGGTTCAGTTTAAAGTTTGTCTGTCTACCTGCCTGCCTGTCTGTCTGTCTCCCTGTCTGTTGGTCTGTGAGTGGATATATCTGTCTGTCTGAGTTTTTCAACAATTTATCCATTGCAGCTCTATCACCAACATTTGACTTAAATGCGAGGTATTCATTTATGCGCCAAATATCCTTCATGCGTATCTGTGTCAATATCCTGTCTGTGGTGGTGGGAAAGTGGGCTCCCGAGTCGCGCGGTGGCCTAAGGCACTGCATCTCAGTGCAAGAGGCGTCACTACAGTCTCTGGTTTGAATCCAGGCTGTATCACATCCGGCCGTGATTGGGAGTCCCATAGGGCGGCGCACAATTGGCCTTGTGTCGTCCGGGTTCGGCCGGGGTAGGCCGTCATTGTAAATTAGAATTTGTTCTCAATTGACTTGCCTAGTTAAATAAAGTGGAGAGAGAGATGGGAGCGAGAGGATTGGAGGGAGATAGAATGGAGGTGGGAGTAAGGCGAGAAGGAGGGGGGAAAGAGAGAGGGAGATAGGAGGGTGTCATGTTTGTGATGCTATTCTCTATGCATCCATATTGTGACGCTAATCTTCCCCCATTAAATGCATTGTATTCACTAATGCATTAATCCCGTGACACTAATCTTTTCCCATTGACTACAATTTATTGACATAATATTCAATTGGTTGACGTGTTTCTTTTCCCATTGACTGCTATGTGTTGACATAAACATCAACACTGTGACACTCATCTTTTCCCATTAACTGCAATGAATTGAGAAAAAATGTCAACCCTGTGACACTCATCTTTTGCCATTGACTGCAATGCATTGAGAAAAACGTCAACCCTGTTACACTCATCTTTTCCCACTGACTGCAATGCACTGAGAAAAACTACTGTGGTTAGCGGTTAACCTTTTTGCAAAAACGTGCCAGGGTGACGTTTTCAGGCTGATAATGGGCTGAGTCCACATCTAATGATCTTTAGTGTTCTACAGCTGTCAGCTTCCTTAATTAACAAAGTTCCTCTCAGCTCTCTAGCTAACACACTACTTTAATTTGGAGAGCAGCAACCGGCTCAGCTGTTTATTAGCTGATGGAAGGTAGATCAGAGGTAGAAGCATCGGAACGTGTCGGGTCACCACACTGGTTCTAATTAGTGTTTGATTTATGATGTCTCCGGAGAGGCATACAACGACATAAACACGAAATCATATTAGTCTGTTAGCAGAGTTACACAATGTATTCCCTGTGTCTTTATGCAGTAGAAATAGTTGAAGAGTTGCTGGGGTTTTGACTGAACAGCTGTTTTACACTCCATGGTTTAATTACACTCTACAACTTAACTTAACTATGGTTAAAGGGGAAACAAATGCTTAATTGCATGACGGATCACAGAGAAGTACGCAGAGCAGTGGAACTGGAGCATAACGGCTGCTATTGGATATTGAAGTGGGTGCCTCATTATTTAGACTTTAAACTGTACTGTGAAGTATGGCACCTATAGTGATTCTCATTGGTGTGCTTAAAAGCATTTAAACCAGTTTAATAGTGGATTCCAGGAAACAGAAAGCAGGGTACTCTGTAGCTCACTCTAGTGATCTAGTGGTACATATAGCCTGGCCGTGTAGTCTGGCCGTGTAGCCTGGCCATGTAGCCTAGCCATGTGCTGTAAGTGAGTGTGATATTGAATGTCTTACATAGGAAATTGCATTTTTGACTCTTTTTGGTGTGTGACCAGAAAGGTTACTTGAGCGGGGAGACTGCCTAGTAGACTCATTCCTTATGGGCAGACACAATAGTTTCGCTATCCCGAGGACCTTCACCCACTTTTCCAGAGCTTGGCCCCGGAGGAGGGGGAAGGGGACCTCGTCATCGACGAAGACGATGGCGAGATTATTACCGACCTCCTCCAGCACAAGCAGTAACCGCTAGGCCCTCTTCCGCCCCCTAGTAAGGAATCAATGGTAGATGACAGATATTTACTCATTGATTTCTGCAAACAGGCAGCGACCAGACTACGTATTGAGTGGGCTGAACCAGCAGGCGGCGGCAACGCAGAGAGGGACTGCTATGATGGGAGGAAACTCCCCTCTTGCACCGTCCCATGTAAGCAACTCTTCCAAGCTATCCCAGCTTGCGTGCCGGAAGCCAAACGCAATTGGGACGAAACAGACTTTTTGCCAGTATGAATGGCAAGGACATGGAGTAGCTGGGCCTCAGAAATCCACTGGTGGTCAAGCCGTCACTGACCAACCAATTCAAACCCAGTGCCTCGTCATTCTGCATCTATCTGCTGCACGTTGAACATTACGTCCCTACTACTGTCTTACCAGGATGATATGATGCTAGTGAGGTCTAGCCTAACCTAGACCTTTGGGATGTGATCTGTGTCATCAAAGACCTCAACCTCCAAGCCTCCAGCCTCAATGCTGTGCCATGAGCCTTCCAGTGGTACGGGAGAGTGCCTTGATGCTTCTGTCGGGCTGAAGGAACTGTTTGAGCCAGCTTTTGCCGCCACGCGGCAGAAGTGCAAGCTTTGAAAGAAGTAGGGTGAAGCCTTGAACTTCCGCCTGCCCCGTAGACCCAGAAATCGTGGCTACCCAGCCTACCTCTCCATGAGCCAAGGCTTCGTGGTAGGGAAAGGGCAATTCACTGGCACCAGGGCTATCCGCGGGAAGCCTCCAGCGACGCAGCGGGCATACCTGTTCGGGTAACCAAGCAGACGCATCTAGGTCCCGCCCATTTGATTCCTCTGCTGGGAAGAAGGGGCGCCCGACATAGGGGTACGTCCCTGCAGCAGGGAGTGGCAGCCAACAGTTCATCCCATTTTCTGACCTGCCACCTTTCGGGTGGAGCATAGACCCCCCCCCAACACACACACACATCTGTGCACCCAAAACCCTTCCCTTTGTGCAGCGACGGATTTTCACTCACAAGGAAGACGGAGGGAATCACCACCAAGCACTGTCCCCAGGTGCCAGTGTGTCAACACTGTCCTTAGCAACATCCAGATGTCATGCCAAGGACTCAGAGCACTGAGTTTGAGAGACTTCCAGCGCTGGGCGTTTGCACAACGTCTGTGTACACGACGTCACCTCAATCATCAGATAAAGGTGACCTCCGCATGTCTTGTCACTGGAAGAGTCCCTCGATCTTTGTTCTTGGCACTGCCCAATGGGTAGAGGCAATGAGGAAAGTAGTAACAATGGACGTGTCACTCACGGGCTGGGGCGCAGTGCACGAGGGAAATGCTATAAACTGAGTGTGGACCCCACAACTCTGCATTGCCCATATAAATTACCTCGAATTGCTGACAGTGGTTCTTTCACTGAAATACTTTCTACCCTCTCTTCAGAAGTGTCACGTCTTGATCCGAACAGCCAATACTACTGTGGTGGCATACATCAACCGTGTTTTTGAGAAGTGGTGTGACCAAAAACATAATTCCTTACCAAGGCTCTGTATCCAATGCTTTCTGCAGGACCTTTTGGACATAGGGAAGACTTTCTCCACTGTTAAGGTCTATCTAGCAGCTACAGTTGAAGTCGGAAGTTTACATACACTTAGGTTGGAGTCATTAAAACTTGTTTTTCAACCACTCCACACATTTCTTGTTAACAAACTATAGTTTTGGCAAGTCGGTTAGTACATCTATTTTGTGCATGAAACAAGACATTTTTCCAAAAATTGTTTACAGACAGATAATTTCACTTATAATTCACTGTATCACAATTCCAGTGGGTCAGAAGTTTACATCCACTAAGTTGACTTGGAAAATTCCAGAAAATGATGTCATGGCTTTAGAAGCTTCTGATATGCTAATTGACATCATTTGAGTCAAATGGAGGTGTACCTGAGGCCTACCTTCAAACTCAGTGCATCTTTGCTTGACACCATGGGAAAATCAAAAGAAATCAGCCAAGACCTCAGAAAAAAATGGTAGACCTCCACAAGTCTGGTTCATCCTTGGGAGCAATTTCCAAATGCCTGAAGGTACCACATTCATCTGTACAAACAATAGTATGCAAATATAAACACCATGAGACCACGTAGCCATAATACCTGTCAGGAAGGAGATGTGTTCTGTCTCCTAGAGATGAATGTACTTTGGTGAAAGTGAAAGTGCAAATCAATCCCACAACAACAGCAAAGGACCTTGTGAAGATGCTGGAGGAAACAGGTACAAAGGTATCGATATCCACAGTAAAACGAGTCCTATATCGACATAACCTGAAAGGCCACTCAGCAAGGAAGAAGCCATTTCTCCAAAACTGCCATAAAAAAGCCAGACTAAGATTTGCAACTGCACATGGGGACTAAGAAAAATAGAACTGTTTGGCCATAGTTATGTTTGAAGGAAAAAGGGGGAGGCTTGCAATCCAAATAATACTATCCCAACCGCGAAGCACGGGTGTGGCAGCATCATGTTGTGGGGCTGCTTTGCTGCAGGAGGGACTGGTGCACTTCACAAAATAGATGGCATCACGAGGGAGGAAAATAATGTGGAAAAATTGAAGCAACATCTCAAGACATCTGTCAGGAAGTTATAGCTTGGTCGCAAATGGGTCTTCCAAATGGACAATGACCCCAAGCATACTTCCAAAATTGTGGCTAAAGGACAACAAAGTTGAGGTATTGGAGTGGCCATCACAAAGCCCTAGTGGGCAGAACTGAAAAAGCATGTGCGATCAAGGAGGCCTACAAATCTGACTCAGTTACACCAGCTTTGTCAGGAGGAATGGGACAGAACTCACCCAACTTATTGTGGGAAGCTTGTGGAAGGCTACCCGAAACGTTTGACCCAAGTTAAACAATTTAAAGGCAATGCTACCAAATAGTTATTGAGTGTATGTAAACATCTGCAAGTGCAGTGCATCTGCAAGCTACATGCACTGTCAGTTCCCAAGTCATGCCTCCAGTTTTCCTTGGGCTTTTCCAAGGCTACCTTGTTGCCCAACCCTGCATTTATGCCACCGGTTAGAGGACAAGAGCTTTGCGCATGCGCAACCAACTCTTTGTGTCCTGGGCGTCTCCCTGCAAGGGGAGGCCCCTTTCTTCGTCAACGGTTGTCACATTGGATCGTGGAAGCTATTAAATTGGCCCATAATAGCAAGGTGTTCCAGCCTCCAGATGTCCTGAGGGCTCACTCCACCAAAAGTATGTCTACCTCTTGGGCTCTGTTCAAGGGCATTCCTTACAGGAGATTTGCGATCCGGCTTGTTGGGCATCCCCTCATACTTTCATGAGGTTCTACCAACTAGACGTCACTTCACCTTCGTTGGCATGTACTGTCCTCAGTGTGGGTCTCTGAAGGTTAATACATGAGACTGCCTGGCTTTGGAGAGCATGTACGATACGGGAGATGGCCATATTCCACTTGTGAGACATCTAAACTAATAATTAAATGCGAACTGAAGGTGACTTGCGGGACACAGTTGGAGCGATTCTGCAGAGCCAGGGAGGTTGGTTCCATGTGGCGTCAGTCACTGGGATGGACTTCTCCAGTCGCTAGGATAAGACGGGAGAGACCTGAGAGATCCCAGTCTTTTTTTATCCAGCACACTGAGAGACAAAGGAATAGAGCCTTAGCAATATTACAAGCTGCCAAAGTAGGTCAGTGGAAGAAAGAGAACGAGAGAACGAAACAGAGAACAGAGAGAATGGTTGGAGAAGTGCACCTCTTGTCTGGTTCTGCAATGCATACTAAAAGTTGTTTGGTGGATACAGCATGCGTTATTCATGGCTGGTTTTCATTATATTTAATTATGAATGACAACGAGACCAAAGGCGTTGAGGAGGCAGGATCGATACACAACATTCAGAATCAAAACGAAGCGTGGAGTCATGAGATAATGTGAATAATTCATGCCGGCGATTGACTGAAATTAATTTGTCACCCTTGCAATGTTACTGTATCACCAGCAGGAACAAACTTGTGGGCAAAGAGAGGAGAGAAGAGGTGGAAGGACATTTTCTAATTACGTACTCCCTGACTGACATATTAGGTATTTTTCTCTCTTTCTCTTTGTTTCTCTCCATGCACTTTGTCTGTCTCTGTGTCTCTCTCTTTCTCTCTCTCTCTTTCTCTCTCTCTCTCTCTTTCTCTCTCTCTCTCTCTCTCTCTCTCACTCTCTCTCTCTCCTATGTTGTGATCAATAGGTTGTAATTAAAGGCATAGAGGTTTTAGTCTTCGGAAGGATCTGTGTACTGCAGCAGAGGGAGGGAGGCTGACTCCTGTAACAGCAGAGGGAGGGTAGCTGTTGCCTGTAACAGCAGAGGGAGTGTTGCTATTTCATTCACAACAGAGGGGTAGGTGTATTACTCACTAGAGGGAACAGCAGAGGGAGGGTGGCGGTCTTATGTAACACTCTGATGGCCCTCGATCCCTCATCTGAATTATACATGAAAACACACCACCACCTCATCCTTCACTTCACCCCCTCCGACCCTCTCTTCCCCCCCTCCATCCTTCTCTCCCCCCCATCACTGAACCTCAGACCCCACCAATACATCCAGCCACAAACCATACAACCCACCACTGTCATATGGCTACTGCTTACCGGAAAGGATCAACACAACAGGTTCCAATAAACAGCTCAGTCTTTCAGAGAAGTCAGCATCTGATTCCTCGATTGACTTTCCCCACTGTCAGTGAATTAAATAATCGGGCAGCCCATAAACTAAACACACCTCTAACCTGATATTTTGCACCATTTCTCTAACCAACATCATTCTTCTTTAAAAAGTTGGACCAGGAGAAAAAAAATATGTTGGTTTGCCCAATTTGCCACCCAGCCCCTGGGAGTTGGAATTCAATTTCCCACCCAGACATCTGCTGCAAGGCAGTATGGGAAGGAAGGTCAGTAAAGACCGGGAGGTTCAGAACCGTTATGCTGGGGTAGACAGGTAATTCAGACAGACAGAACTTTTTCTATCTGTCCTAGTATCCTGTAATGCATTAAAGAGGTTGTGTGTGTGTGTGTGTGTGTCTGTCTGTCTGTCTGTCTGTCTGTCTGTCTGTCTGTCTGTCTGTCTGTCTGTCTGTCTGTCTGTCTGTCTGTCTGTCTGTCTGTCTGTCTGTCTGTCTGTCTGTCTGTGTGTGTGTGTGTGTGTGTGTGTGTGTGTGTGTGTGTGTGCATCTGTGTGTCTGTGTGTGTCTATGAGAGTGTGTGTGTGTCTATGTGTGTGCCAAATGTTGTCCTAACCCAGCCCTATCTACTGCACAATGAACCCCTCTATCTCTGAAACAGCACATTGCTGAGCAGTGTGCCCCTAAGGGATGATGGGACAGACTCCTTGGTTTTAAAACAGGGATAAAGCCAAGAGATGTTATTTTAGGGCAAACCCCCTGAAATCTGGACCTCGTGTTTTCCAAAGTCCAAAATTAGTGCCAAATATAATTACGCTGTACACACAATCATTGTCAGATTACTGTGAGTTCAATTATTTTAAGTCATTTTCCCATGTCTTAGAGCTTTGATCATTTTGTTACTGCAGTAATACATAGTGAATAACGGGAGTTGTTTAATGAGTGAATGGCTTAATAGCTGGTGGGCTATTGCATGATTTATGCACTGAAAAACTTAAAAAGCATGAAATCGATATAGCTTTTAATACCGTTATTACTCTGTTATTCTCATCTAATAGTAATAGGCCTGTAGTTTGAATACAGCCATTTCACCCATGGACCAACAGCACAGAGAGGGATAGCTCTATTTCACCACGCCAGAGTAAGCAGCCCAGCCACCGATTGAGAAGTCAATCCACTGCTTGGCTTGCTCTTAGCCCTGCCCATGGTGGACAGATAATCCATTTGTGCTAATTTCATGTTTCTGCCTGCCCACTTCCTCCGCTGAATAAGTCATTCCACATGTCTCTCTTCCTCAGTTCTCTCTCCCTCTCCCTCTTTCTCTCAGTTTCTCTCTCTCTACCCCTTCACCTTGTGCTGTAGTCTGCATTTCAGCTCTTTAGCATCAGCAGTTTTCATTAGTCGTTTTATTCTGAAGACAACAAGACCACAGAATGGGTTATCAGTTACACCTTACTTCACATAGCAATCAATAGCACATCTGGGGAAACATTTACATGGTTACAATGTAATCACATGGGTGTGATTTTATTGATTAATGATAGGTTATGTTCCCCCGAAAATCTGCTCAATTGGAGTTGGTGTGTGTGTGTGTGTGTGTGTGTGTGTGTGTGTGTGTGTGTGTGTGTGTGTGTGTGTGTGTGTGTGTGTGTGTGTGTGCGTGCGCGCGTGCGTGTGTACGTGTGTGTGTGTGTGGTAGTGATGTGCGGGTTGACTCATAACCTGCAGTCCCCCCAGTTATATCGGTGGGGCGGGCGGGTTTAGGGTTATGCAATATTATGTGGATTAAGGGCAGGTGGGCGGCAGGCGGTTGAATGAAGGGAAAAGAATACTTTAAAAAATCCATAAATGTATCATTCTTGTGCCAAATAGCCTACAAGCAAATCGCCTAACGCTTTTGGGAACAGGCAGAAACATGTAAGGTTGATCCACTGATGCAAAAAGGACAATGTTGGAGTTTAATTCAATGAGAGGAAAGCTGTGAAGTGGAGAGTTGAAAATAAAGACAGAAGTCATATTTGTGAAAGATTTGGTGAAGTAATAGAAGAGGATTTTGGGGCGCTACACAAATTGGACAGTCACAAGATGGAAACTTCAAATAGGCCTATGGCACGTCATAGGAACTGTAGGCTGATAAAAAAAAACTAGAGTCGATGTCCGTGCCCCCATGGAAATCAAATTAGCATAATAAAAACATCCTCATACAAATGTGTCAGTTTAAGCTGGAGATATCTGTTTTTTAGCATGGGATGCATCTCAATCCAGCACAACTGAATATGTCGCACCACATCTGCTGTGAAAGGTGACAGAGCTAGAGTGGTGTGAGACATCCCAAACATCCCCCTATGGAAAGATGAGACTCTCATGAACACGATGGTGTTCTCCGTTTTGCTCAACAACCCCCACAAGCGTCTAGGGACTCGTCTGAATTCGGTACAGCCGATGTGCCATCTTCTGTCTAGCGTCCAAACCGTTAGGGTTACAGCAGAGGGAGGGAGGCTCCTTCTGCTGTAGTTGTTTCCTGATATTTCTTATATCTCTCAGACACTTCACAACAAACTTCCTTTAGATTTTTATGGGGGGTTTATCTATTGTTCCATGTAGTGAATCTGTTATTCAATGAGTTTGTATGGGCTAATAGCAGTAAGGCCAAATCAACAATGTATCCATAATTTTTATATATATTTTTTTATAATTCAAGGGCCTCCCACCTCCCCCGGTCTTAGACTGGACTTAGACTGTAATTGGTTAAATGGAAGCTGAAATGTGGACACTGACTGTAGGTCTATAACCTCTCACATAGCCTAAATATGAACTAAGCATTTCCTGCAGTAAAATGATACACCAAATATAGGCAACATTTTGACTCGGGAACAGGAGTGGAGAAATATGATTTCTTTCTTTTATTTTGAGAGAATGCAAATGTGCAGTCAGATACCATCTGTAGAGGTGCTATCTTTATCAGCTTCATAAAAGCTGATTTCAACCACATAAAATATGTGTTCAAGCCGAACTGATATCTGATCAGAAACAGGTTGGGTTATTTTCACAGCTTTCTATTTCCTGACAACCGGTCAAACTGATGTCTTTTTTTTGCACAGATGTCAACTTTACCGACGTCAACTAGATTGACGCATTCATTCTAGTGATTTATTTTTCTGGGGAGCAAGGTTTTATTTTGTATTCATATAATGACAGAAGAGAATCTGCATGTAGGCCTATCTAATTATAGAAAAGTTGACTAACAAATAGCTTACCAAAATGCCTGAAATTCTAAGCAACATATCTAAATCAGGCAAAAAAAGATATTACACCCTTTCAAAAAAAAGTTACGCCATCTCTGACTGTAGCCTACAGCACATTTTCTATATTACCGGGTTACGGTCAGGTGCCAGGCCTCAGATTTGTACTTTTTTTTCATATATAGTCGGGCGGTTGCAGATGGGATATTATGTGTGCGGGTGAACAAACAGCTGACCCACGCACCACTAGTGTGTGTGTTTGTGTGTCTGTGCTTGCATGCGTGTTGTATTGGTGTATCTTGTTATCATATTATAGATGTCCTCTATTTAGTGCTGACAATTAGCGGGCAATGCATATCCTGTCTACGTCTGAGGTGACTCATCAAGGAGGATCGTGGGTAAGGCCTGGGGATGATGCGTAATCACACGCCCAATTGGTTCTGTCACCTCATTTATCATCCCGTCATCTCCTTATCCACAAACACTATTTCCATATGTCAGCACGGCGTAGGAAATGATTTAATATGTATAAATATACACTTAACCTAGACAGTGTGTAAGGTGTTGATGTAATGCAATCTCTCTAAGGGAAGAAAGAGAAATTAGAGAGACGGTTAGAGGAGAGGAAGGAAGAACTGATTCCACCTCCTAAATCCCCAGTCTACACACACAAACACACACACGGACACACACACATGCAAGGCTCAGCACACTTCAAAGAACGTATTAAAATCATTTTAGTGGGGAATATTTGTGTATTTAACCGGAAAGGGGGTGAAGGAATTACCTTCTTACCAGGTGTACTCTCTCTTGGGTCAGCCTGCTGCTGGCAAGATTACTATCATACACTTTGTGATTGCTCTCTCTCTCTCTCTCTCTCTCTCTCTACACCAGTCAGTTTGTGTGACCTGTCTCAGCTGGCCTCCTCCCTCCACCTCGTCGTCCGCTTCTGTCAATCTGCATCAAAATTCACGCAAATGTCGACCTTGACTCCCCCTCTTAATCCTGCGGGCTGATTGCACTGATGGCTTCCCTCTGTGCTGCATTGCCTTTGATCTTACCCTGTGTTACCCTCACTACTCACAGCTTGGGTCCGCCAGGCTCTGGGCTCAAAACAAACCTTTCACCTTGAACCAGGGAGGATTTTTTTTCTACCTCTCTTTTATATCTGGGTCCTATTTGAGGTGAAGATTTAAAAACCTATCTGTGGGTGATACGAGTTGAGATGGATTAGAGAAAACTGGTAAATGCAGAGTTCAAACGTTGAGTGTGAAGTGAATAGGAGGTTGGGCTGATAATCTGTTGTGCAAACACAGACCGACATGAGAGAGCATCTAAACTGCTTCTGACCCTCGTTCTGTGTGTTGTTGTTTTCCACCGGTTCTACACCTGACCAGCAGAGAAGAAGTCACACACAATAAGCCTCTGATGGAAACACCAGACGAGGAGCATCGCTCTCTGTGATGGAGTCTGACTGGTGGTTCCTCAGTGCTGGGTGTGTGTGTGTGTGTGTGTGTGTGTGTGTGCACGTGCGCGTGCGTGCGTGCGTGTGTGCGTGTGTGTGTCAGCCCAGTTACCGCATGTCTGTTCTGTCTTCCAGGAAGGGTTTATTACGAGGCCTCAGCAAGTAGCAAACGGCTCCATCTCTTCGAACACACACAGCTATCGGCTTGCCTTCCACCCCATTCTCTAACGATACATTGTCTGTCAGAGCGGTTGTTATAAACTCAGCAAAAAAAGAAATGTCCTCTCACTGTCAACTGAATTTATTTTCAGCAAACTTAACATGTGTAAATATTTGTATGAACATAACAAGATTCAACAACTGAGACATAAACTGAACAAGTTCCACAGACATGTGACTAACAGAAATGGAATAATGTGTCCCTGAACAAAGAGGGGCTCAAAATCAAAAGTAACAGTCAGTATCTGGTGGGACCACCTGCTGCATTAAGTACTGCAGTGCATCTCCTCCTCAGGGACTGCACCAGATTTGACAGTTCTTGCTGTGAGACGTTACACCACTCTTCCACCAAGGCACCTGCAAGTTCCTGGACATTTCTGGGGGGAATGGCCCTAACCCTCACCCTCCGATCCAACAGGTGCCAGACGTGCTCAATGGGATTGAGATCTGGGCTCTTTGCTGGCCATGGCAGAACACTGACGTTCCTGACTTACAGGAAATCACGCACAGTAACTTCCGGCGCCGACAGAGATGGCCGCCTCGCTTCGCGTTCCTAGGAAACTATGCAGTTTTTTGTTTTTTTACGTGTTATTTCTTACATTAGTACCCCAGGTCATCTTAGGTTTCATTACATACAGTCGAGAAGAACTGTGACACACAGCGCTAGACCATGACGGACCCTACACCTCCAATTCGATCCCATTCAAGAGTACAGGCCTCGGTGTAACGCTCATTCCTTCGACGATAAACACGAATCCGACCATCACCCCTGGTGAGACAAAACCGTGACTGTCTGGTCCAGCAACGGTGGGTTTGTGCCCATAGGTGACTTTGTTGCCGGTGATGTCTGGTGAGGACCTGCCTTACAACAGGCCTACAAGCCCTCAGTCCAGCCTCTCTCAGCCTATTGCGGACATTCTGAGTACTGATGGAGGGATTGTGAGTTCCTGGTGTAACTCGGGAAGTTGTTGTTGCCATCCTGTACCTGTCCCACAGGTGTGATGTTCTGATGTACCAGTCCTGTGCAGGTGTTGTCACACGTGGTCTGCCACTGCGAGCACGATCAGCTGCCCGTCCTGTCTCCCTGTAGCGCTGTCTTAGGCGTCTCACAGGACGGACATTGCAATTTATTGCCCTGGCCACATCTGCAGTCCTCATGGTTACTTGCAGCATGCCAAGGCATGTTCACTCAGATGAGCAGGGACCCTGGGCATCTTTCTTTTGGTGTTTTTCAGAGTCAGTAGAAAGGCCTCTTTAGTGTTCTAAGTTTTCATAGCTGTGACCTTAATTGCCTACCCTCTTTAAGCTGTTAGTGATGACCGTTCCGCACGTGCATGTTCATTCATTGTTTATGGTTCATTGAACAAGCATGGGAAACAGTGTTTAAACCCTTTACAATGAAGATCTGTGAAGTTATTTGGATTTTTACGAATTATCTTTGAAAGACAGGGTCCTGAAAAAGGTAAGTTTCTTTTTTTGCTGAGTTTATATCCTCCCTCCCTCCCGCCTTCCCTCTCTTTCTTTCCTGATTCTCTCTGTCTCTCCCTCTCTATCTCCACACAATAATGGAAGCAAAGTGCCAGTTTACAAATAAGAACACCTCCGCAGTACCCCCTGGCTCAGTCATACCATTCACCATTATTTACTCACATAGACGTTGCTTTAATATCCAGATCTGCTTATGTACGATTTGCATGTATCTGTGGGGAGAGACTTTAATAGCGTAGCTGTCATCCACAAGCCCAGCTCTCTAATTGGATATTCCCTGCATGGAAACGTCCTGAAGCACTACACCTGTGAACCATGAAGGTAGAGAAAGAACAGGGGAGCAGGAGAGGGAAGGAGGGAATGGAGGAGGAGGTGGGGAATGTGAGGTCTATCGCTTGGCACCATCACCAGAGCGTAGTACACACGTACACGCTCTGGCACACACACACACACACACACACACACACACACACACACACACACACACACACACACACACACACACACACACACACACACCATATCTAGGAGCTCCAGCTGCCAGTCACTAGTCATCTGCTTATGGCTGTGGGCGTCGTTGGGCCGCCGCCTGGCGTCTGTGTCTGTCTGTGTCCTGCCTGGCGCTGCTATCAGGCCCTGAAAGGGGGCAGGCCTATTCCTGTGTGTCGGAGCAGATGCGTGTCACATGCCGACGTGTTCCCTGCCAATCATTCCTCAGTTCACATGGTTAATTAGCTGTCATTAAAGAAGGCTGGCAGTTTTTTTCTCACATTTTTTCTGTTCTTTCGTTCTTTTCTTGTTTGGTAAATTATTGATGAGATATTGCAGGGAGAAAATACATCAACTCTCCCCGAGGTGAGATATCAACATCTATCACATTTTGCACTAAAAATAAATAGACTTAAAAAAAATACAGCTAATGTCAGATAGTGTGTTGCTGAGGGAGGGAGTGTGTTACTGAGGGAGGGAGTGTGTTGCTGAGGGAGGGAGTGTGATGCTGAGGGAGGGAGTGTGTTGCTGAGGGAGGGAGTGTGTTGCTGAGGGAGGGAGTGTGTTGCTTTGGGAGGGAGTGGGTTGCTGAGGGATGGAGTGTGTTGCTGAGGGAGGGAGTGTGTTGCTGAGGGAGGGAGTGTGTTGCTGAGGGAGGGAGTGTGTTGCTGAGGGAGGGAGTGTGTTGCTTTGGGAGGGAGTGAGTTGCTGAGGGAGGGAGTGTGTTGCTGAGGGAGGGAGTGTGTTGCTGAGGGAGGGAGTGTGTTGCTGAGGGAGGGAGTGTGTTGCTTTGGGAGGGAGTGGGTTGCTGAGGGAGGGAGTGTGTTGCTGAGGGAGGGAGTGGGTTGCTGAGGGAGGGAGTGTGTTGCTGAGGGAGGGAGTGTGTTGCTGAGGGATGGAGTGGCATTCGACTTGCTTTTTCAGTGTGAAGTGGCAACATCAGACCATTTTCAGCCAACACATTTTAACGTTTGAACTTCTAAAGTCATGCGATGCAAATCAATTTAAATCTCGTTAGTCAGGTACTTAAAACATGTGTGTAAAGTGTGCTTATGTATCTTATTTAAATTATTTTGAAGGCTATGTGAGGATCTCTCTCTTTGGACATGTTTCACACACACACACACACACACACACACACACACACACACACACACACACACACCAAACACACACACACATTTCAGTGCTCTGTCAGTGTTGTGACCTGGGTGGTTCCACTAAACCAGCTAGGCGCAAGAGGAAGGCTTCGGTGGGAGCACACCACTGGTCTAAATTATTAACTGTCAAGAACCTGCCATCCAAAGACAAAACAGGAGCATCTTGAA
Source organism: Oncorhynchus mykiss (assembly GCF_013265735.2). NCBI lineage: Eukaryota > Metazoa > Chordata > Actinopteri > Salmoniformes > Salmonidae > Oncorhynchus > Oncorhynchus mykiss. The sequence continues at coordinate 21,725,818 of NC_048575.1, read as the reverse complement.
AAACATTATTCATTGGAAAACTCATTGTCCAAAACCCGAAAGCCTCCCTAGACTCCTGTCGACTATAAATAATCTCAAACTAAGATGCAATCCCTAATCTGATCATGTGTTCTACCAACTACATCTTGGCTATTTTAGCAAGGGTTCAGTGCTAGGAATATATACAACTTCAGAATAGACCTCTGACTAGTTTTGGAATGGGCTGTAAAAGGCCTGTTTGAATTAGGTGATTATGTTATCATAACAACCAAGAGGGAGAATTTGGAGCCAGACTCATTACTGAACCCAGACAAAAGCAATTTGCCAAGATGTATTGCGTCACACGGTAATGACCAAATAATACTTTTACTACAAATGGAATTAGGAAGTTGAAAAGCTACCCGGGCATTCTATTTACACTCTGAAAGCCTCTTTGTCACATCATCATACATTCTGTGTTCTCTCTCTCTCTCTCTCTCTCTCTCTCTCTCTCTCTCTCTCTCTCTCTCGTGTTAGACGTGAAGCTCGGCTCACATATAATTCAGCATATCACTCAGGCACAGCAGGAGTAAAAGCTGGATTTAAAAGCACCTCAATGAATGGGATGAATCCTTTGTCAAGGAGGCCAATTGAAGCCTCTTGGCGGGACTGCTGTAATCTTCACCTTAGAGCCCATCTACACCTCTGGTGAGAAATGACAATTGACCATTTCAAATCGAGCTAAACGCTATGCAGAAAGGTCAAATGTTCTTTAGATTGAAATATAACATTTCTTAAGGGCCAGATCGCAATTTACTGGGGGGGGGGGGGTCCAAAATAGAGTGCCGTCCAACTTCACAACCCTTCGGGGAAGGTTGTGTGGGTTTTATTTGGCATAGGGGAGGGTAGTGCATACCACAGGTCAGTACATTCTGTCTATCCTGCCCTCTATCCACCATTCAGAGTGACAATAGTGGTGGTAGGTGGATCGTTTGTTGCAATAGACTAACTAGCAATCATACCACACATAAAAACATTCAAAGCTGCATCCATTTTTTAAAAATGAATCGACAAGAACAAATAGTAATAGCTGATAGGCAGTGGAAAGGCCAGGTGCATCATTGCGTATGAAAGAACAGTGAAGGCATGCGACACACAGCGCAAAAATCTCCCCTATTGATCTTGTTTAGGGACAATACAGTTATCCTACCTAGACTAGCCTACAACACCACAGTGCAGTGAATCATTGCATTATTGTTTTCATGTGAGGACAACATTCTAGCCTACTATAGGCTGCAGTGAACATCTCATTTGAATAATGCCGCAAAAGCCCTGTGATTTGAATGTTTAATTCGATTTGGATCAGTTGTACTTTTTACTGTTTATAAGTTCTAAAAAGGCACAGTAGCAGTCCAGTCTGGCCGAATTTTTTACTTCTGATACTGAATGCGCTGTCTGTTGCAGATCATCATTCTCCCACTTCGTCCTATAATAATGTGGCCACATACAATGCATTCGGAAAGTTTTCAGACCCCTTGACCTTTTCCACATATTGTTCCGTTACAGCCTTATTCTAAAATTGATTCAATAGTTTTTTCCCCTCAACAATCTACACACAATTCCCCATAATGCCAATGCAAAAACAGGTTTCTAGAAATGTTTGCAAATGAATAAAAATAATAGAAATATGACATTTACATAAGTATTCAGACCCTTTACTCAGTACTTTGTTGAAGAGCCTTTGGCAGCGATTACCACCTCGAGTCTTCATGGGTATGATGCTACAAGCTTGGTACACCTGTATTTGGGGAGTTTCTACCATTCTTCTCTGCAGATCCTCTCAAGCTCTGTCAGGTTGGATGGGGAGCATCGCTACACAGCTATTTTCCAGTCTCTCCAGAGATATTGTTTTTACCTTTATTTAACTAGGCAAGTCAGTTAAGAACATATTCTTATTTACAATGACGGCCTACACCGGCCAAACCCGGACGACGCTGGGCCAATTGTGCTGCCAACCTATAGGACTCCCAATCATGGCCGGTATTGATACAACCTGGATTCGATGCCTAGTGTGACGCCTCAAGCACAGAGATGCCTTAGACCGCTGCGCCACTCAAGTCCGAGCTCTGACTGGGCCACTCAAGGACATTCAGAGACTAGTCTCAAAACCACTCCTGCATTGTCTTAGCTGTGTGCTTAGGGTCATTGTCCTGTTGGAAGGTGAACCTTCACCCCAGTCTGAAGTCCTGAGCACTCTGGAGCAGGTTTTCATCAAGGATCTCTTTGTACTTTTCTCTGTTCATCTTTCTCTCAATCCTGACTAGTCTCCTAGTCCCTGCCTCTGAAAAACATCCCCACAGCATGATTCTGCCACCAACGTGCTTCACCCTAGGGATGGTGCCAGGTTTCATCCAGACGTGATGTTTGGCATTCAGGCCAAAGAATTCAATCTTGGTTTCATCAGACCAGAGAATCTTGTTTTCTCTCTCTCTCTTTCTTTCTTTCTCTCTTTCTCTCTTTCTCTCCTTCTCACTCTCTTTCTCTCTCTCTTCTCTCTGAGGACCTCAGCCCTAGGACCATGCCTCAGGACTACCTGGCCTGATGACTCCTTGCTGTCCCCAGTCCACCTGGTCATGCAGCTGCTCCAGTTTCAACTGTTCTGCCTGTGGCTATGGAACCCTGACCTGTTCACTGGATGTGTTACGTTGTCCTAGACCTGCTGTTTTGGACTCTCTCTCTACCGCACCTGCTGTCTCTAACTCTGAATGATCGGCTATGAAAAGCCAACTGACATTTACTCCTGAGGTGCTGACCTGTTGCACCCTCTACAACCACTGTGATTATTATTATCTGACCCTGCTAGTCATTTATAAACATTTGAACATCTTGGCCATGTTGTTATAATCTCCACCCGGCACAGCCAGTGAGGACTGGCCACCCCTCAGAGCCTGGTTCCTCTCTAAGTTTCTTCCTAGGTTCTTGCCTTTCTGGTGAGTTTTTCCTAGCCACCCTGCTTCCACATCTGCATTGCTTGCTGTTTGGGGTTTTAGGCTGGGTTTCTGTACAGCACTTTCTGACATCGGCTGATGTAAAAAGATTGATTGATTGATGGTCTGAGAGTCTTTAGTTGCTTATTGGAAAACTCAGAGGGGGCTGTCATGTGCCTTTTTCTGAGGAGTGGCTTACATCTGGCTACTCTACCATAAGGGCCTGATTGGAGGAGTGCTGCAGAGATGGTTGTCCTTCTGGAAGGTTCTCCCATTTCCACAGAGGAACTCTGGATCTCTGTCAGAGTGACTTTTGGCATCTTGGTCACCTCCCCCGATTTCTCAGTTTCTCTCTCTGCTCTAGGAAGGGTCTTTGTGGTTCCAAATGTCTTCCATTTAAGAAGGATGGAGGCCACTTTGTTCTCGGGGACCTTCAATGCTGCAGAAATGTTTTGGTACCCTTCCCCAGATCTGTGCCTCTGACACAATCCTGTCTCGGAGCTCTACGGACAATTCCTTCAACCTCATGGCTTGGTTTTTGCTCTGACATACACAGGCAACTGTGGGACAGGTGTGTGCCTGTCCAAATCATGTCCAATCAATTGAATTCACCACAGTTGGAGTCCAATCAATTTGTAGAAACATCTCAAGGATGATCAATGGAAACAGGATACACCTGAGCTCCATTTCAAGTCTCATAACAAAGGGTCTGAATAATCATGTAAATAAGGTATTTCAGTTTTTTTATATATATATACATTTGAAAAAAATTCTTTGTTTCACTTTCTCATTATGGGGTGTTGTGTGTAGATTGATGAGGACCTTTATTTTATCAATTTTAGAATAAGGCTGTAACGTAACAAAAAAGTCGCAAAAGTCAAGGGGTCTGAGTACTTTCTGAATATACTGTATGTTAAAATAATAAGAGGACCCTTGAAAGCCAGATGGAGATGTGTAAATTAGATGTGCATTCAGTCCTTATACTACTGTATCATATGCTGTAGCAAATGTAGGGGCCATAATGGAAATAGGTCCCCAAGTAGTCGATATCCATGTTTATAAACACAGGGTTGCTACAATTATTGTTATTTGTGGTCATAAATATTATTTTGAGTTACTTCTATGAGGGCGGAGGGTGTTTAATTGATTTTATAGTACAAAGGGAGGTTCATGTGAAAATACTTTTTTAAACTTGGGGTAGGGGGTGCAGTACATTTTGATATGTCCCTACAATTAATATATCTTGAGATTGACCATTCAGAAAACAGTAGAAAACAGTAGATTCGTATCATGCTTGCCTATCATATCTATTATCTTGTTCCCTGTTGTATTAGGCCTGTAGAGGTGAATACATCCTATACAGTGTTCATATTACTGAGAGGTGACTCTCAGCCTCACTGTGGTACAGAACTGCTGTACTGCTTCATGACACCAAATATCTCTGGTGGGAAACATTCAGGTATTTTCGCCAGCACACGAGATAGAGTTGGCATTCCCCTCACTCCTCTCACTAGCCTCTGCCCTCCTCCATTCTCCCTCTCCTCCCTCCTCCCCTCCTTCCAGCATATCACTCTCTCTCTCACATACCAATACCAGGAACAGTAAGCTAGCTGGATTTGGACTGTGCTCAGTCATTCTTCCCTCCCTCCCTGCCATGCCTTTCAATAAGGAAGACAAAAACAATCCTACCAAAATCTATTTTTGCTTCTTTAACGAGATCCATCACAAATACCACTAATGATCATTTGAGCACAGTAGAGCTGTTGTTTTTTTTCCCTCCATTGTATTCTCTGTTATGGGGTAGGGCACTGTAAAATTAGCGGCTCACACAGACAATGTAATTGAATTTGTGTGTCTTGGGTTTGGGTGTTGAGAGGCTCAAGTGTGCCTCGAATGACAAGTCCTCCCACATAGTTGACAGCACGGGGGTTGAGAGCAATATGTTGTCTAATAAACAATGTGGATCATGATGTGTGTGAGGGAAGATCTAGCATGAATCTCAAGTGGCACCCTAATCCCTATAACACTACTACCAGGGACAATATAGTGCACAATATAGGGGTGCCAATTGGGATGTACCCCTAACAGCCTAAAATAGCCCCAACTCTCCTTATTTCATTGTGGGACCACTCCTCTAAAAGACTTGAACAAACTGAGAAATGTAGACTGGACAGGGCCATCAACTTTACCGTTCCGGAACTTTGAATGAATATTTAAATACATGAAGTATGACTTGTTTCAGTTATGCAGGGTAAACCTCAGCCAGAACGTATACTGTAGCCTACAGTGCAGCCATTTTCAGTCTGGTTTCCTGTAATACTCTTTATTCTCACGTTAAGACAGTCAATTTTCTCCATTGTGTCCTATGGGAGCAGGAGCCAGCCGTATCTCCGGCTATTTTCTCTGGTCTTTTTAGTCTGAGGCACACATTCAACACATTCTACATGTGCTTCTACACCTGCATTGTTTGCTGTTTGGGGTTTTAGGCTGGGTTTCTGTACAGCACTTTGAGATATCAGCTGATGTACGAAGGGCTATATAAATGATTTTGATTTGATTTGATTACATTCAGCTGCTGACCCATTTAATGAATGGATAGCCCTCTTAGACATGTAGCTCTTCTCCCTCATGCCTCACCCCTGACTCCCTACCCTGCCTCATCCCGTCCTCACCCCTTTCAGATATGTATTACTGTCTCTTCCCTCCCCTCCTACCATCCTCACCCCTGCCTCTCCCTCCTCTCCAGCCTGCCTCACCCCTCATAATAGTCCTGCTGTCAGATATTCATGAGTAATACCCTCATTGACCTCTCCTTCACTTCTACCACCATCCTCCTCTCCTCCTCTCCTCCTCTGATTAGTGGCAGATATGGTGTGAAGTGTGTGTGTGTGTGTGTGTGTGTGTGTGTGTGTGTGTGTGTGTGTGCGCGTGTGCGCGCGTGCGTGTGTCTGAGACAACCGCACACCCACAACACTCATTAGAACAGATCAGATACAGTATGCAGACACATACATTTTTCCCATTTTGTGATGCAATCTCCGATTAACTTAGCTGTTGGATGCTGAGTTGTTGTACACCTGGACCTCTCTATCATAGTTATCTATCTTGGAGATCGTGACCATGGATTTAGTCTTTAATCATCAAAGACAGATAGACTTGGCCCGGCTCAATGCAGCTCAGTCCAGCCAACCCAATCTGGCTGCATCAACATGACAAGGTAGATAATATGAGAGGATTTCTCTCCTTAGATGTCAGGGAAGAAAGAGCCATATGGCACAATGCTTTGCTTGCATACGAGCTGAGATTGTCATTATGTGTGTCTGTGTGTGTAAGACACAGTCACCGACTGTGCTGATGGCACAGTATGATTACATTGATGGTCAGTTAATACCTGATTCAGATTTTATTCAGATCAACTTCCAGACTTCCTGAGAGAATATTGAGCTGTTCAATAATGTGATCGTTCAGTCATGAAAACAGAATTTCAGAGAGCGAGCTCAGCTCAGCTGCATCAGATAACCAGACACACACAACCACACACACACACACAGTTATTATGTATGTCCATCCATCAACGCTTTAGCCTTCAAGCAGAACAGAGTCACACAATAGGACTGGGACTGTAACAAGAGAGAAGAATTAAACAGTGAACAAAGATGTCATGGTATTCTCAGAACCTTCCCTGGTACAAGGTTACTGACAGTCTCTGTCAGCTGAACCCTGGCTGGAGTAAAGGTTACTGGCAGTCTCTGTCAGCTGAACCCTGGCTGGAGTAAAGGTTACTGACAGTCTCGTTCAGCTGAACCCTGGCTGGAGTAAAGGTTACTGACAGTCTCGGTCAGCTGAACCCTGGCTGGAGTAAAGGTTACTGACAGTCTCTGTCAGCTGAACCCTGGCTGGAGTAAAGGTTACTGACAGTCTCTGTCAGCTGAACCCTGGCTGTAGTAAAGGTTACTGACAGTCTCTGTCAGCTGAATCCTGGCTGGAGTAAAGGTTACTGACAGTCTCTGTCAGCTGAACCCTGGCTGGAGTAAAGGTTACTGACAGTCTCTGTCAGCTGAACCCTGGCTGGAGTAAAGGTTACTGACAGTCTGTCAGCTGAACCCTGGCTGGAGTAAAGGTTACTGACAGTCTCTGTCAGCTGAACCCTGGCTGGAGTAAAGGTTGCTGACAGTCTCTGTCAGCTGAACCCTGGCAGAAGTAATAATGGCGATAATAAAACACTGTGTGACAACATAACAACAAGATGGACAGCTGCTGAGTCTGTAGATCTGAATTACACACATACACACAACCCGACACAGACACACACACACACACATACACACCCCTCGGAGCGATTCTTTACCTCTCTCTCTCTCTCTGATCTCATTAATTAATTAATCTTGTCACAGTGAGTGCAACCCCGCACTTACTCAATGGAACTGTGTCTCCCAGCCAATCAGATGGCCTCCCACCATGATCACCTGGGCTTTCAATGACCTTTAACTCTCACTGAGTTTACCCTCCCTCCCTCTCTCTCTCTCTCTCTCTCTCTCTCTCGCTCTCTCTCTCTCTCTCTCTCTCTCTCTCTCTCTCTCCCCATCAGGAGTATAGTTCTCTCTCTCTCTCTATCTCTCTCTCTCTCTCTCTCTCTCTCTCTCTCTCCCCATCAGGAGTATAGTAAAGACTTGGTCATTAACATGGACAGTATGTATGTACATTTACTAATAGAAAAGCCGGGGCTCGAGGGACCCCACTTTGAGCCAACATTCTAACAGTAAATACATTTCATATACCTGTATGCTATCAGAAAAAGTATCCTTTGGTTGTGTTTATAATGGTCTTGGATAACCCATGAATATGAAAAAATGTATTTCAAATAACACAATAGCATTTTCATTTGTTTATGTTACTGTAGGCCAGGTATTCCTGGACCATCAAATATGATGAGAACTACAATTTTTTTTTTTGTTTTTACCTTTATTTAACTAGGCAAGTCAGTTAAGAACAAATTCTTATTTTCAATGATGGCGTAGGAACAGTGGGTTAACTGCCTGTTCAGGGGAAGAACAACAGATTTGAACCTTGTCAGCTCAGGGATTTGAACTTACAACCTTTCAGTTACTAGGTCAACGCTCTAACCACTAAGCTACCCTACCCTGGAATATCTACATAGGCGTACAGAGGCCCATTATCAGCAACCATCACTCCTGTGATACAATGTCATGTTGTGTTAGCTAATCCAAGTTTATAATTTTAAAAGGCTAATTGATCATTAGAAAACCCTTTTGCAATTATGTTAGCACAGCTGAAAACTGTTGTCTGATTAAAGAAGCAATAGAATTGGCCTTCTTTTCACTAGTTAAGTATCTGGAACATCAGAATTTGTGGGTTCGATTACAGGCTCAAAATGGCCAGAAACAAATAAACTTTCTTCTGAAACTCGTCAGTCTATTCTTGTTCTGAGAAGTGAAGGCTATTCCATGCGAGAAATTGCCAAGAAACTGAAGATCTCATACAACGCTGTGTACTACTCCCTTCACAGAACAGTGCAAACTGGCGCTAACCAGAATAGAAAGAGGAGTGGGAGGCCCCGGTGCACAACTGAGCAAGAGGACAAGTACATTAGTGTCTAGAAACAGATGCCTTACAAGTCCTCAACTGGCAGCTTCATTAAATAGTACCCGCAAAACACCAGTCTCAACATCAACAGTGAAAAAGCGACTCCGGGATGCTGGCCTTCTAGGTAGAGTTGCAAAGAAAAAGCCATATCTCAGACCTGCCAATAAAAATAAAAGATTAAGATGGGCAAAATAACACAGACACTGGACAGAGGAACTCTGCCTAGAAGGCCAGCATCCCAGAGTCGCCTCTTCACGGTTGACGTTGAGACTTGTGATCTGGGTGATGTTTTGTCTCGCCTGAATGATCTGAATCTAGGATTACAGGGACTCTCCGCAACTATTTTCAATGTGCGGGACAAAATTGAGGCTATGACTAAGAATTTGGAGCACTTCTCTGTCTGCATTAACAAATACAACATACAGGTCTTTCCATCATTGTATGACTTTTTGTGTGAAAATGAACTCAAGCTTACAGACAATGTCAACTGTGATTTAGCGAAGCACCTGAGTGAGTTGGGTGCGCAATTACACAGGTACTTTCCCGAAAAGGATGACACAAACAACTGGATTTATTATCCCTTTCATGCCCTGCTTCCAGTCCACATACCGATATCTGAACAAGAGAGTCCCATCAAAATTGCAACAAGTGGTTCTGTGAACTGCCAGATTTCTGGATTGGGCTGCGCTCAGAGTATCCTCCCTTGGCAAATCACGCTGTTAAGACTATGCACCTATGTGAGAGTGGATTCTCGGCCCCCACTAACATGAAAAGTAAATACAGGCACAGACTGTGCAGAGTTATGTGCATCGTTTCAAGCACACCCTTCTCATTAACCTGTGGTGAGTTATTCACCATTTTCAATGAGCAAATAAGGTTTTTATATGTAAGATGGTGAAATAAAGAGCAAAATGATTGATTATTATTATGTTATTATTTGTGCCCTGGTCCTATAAGAGCTCTTTGTCACTTCCCACAAGCCGGGTTGTGACAAAAACTCACACTCATTAATATGTTTATTAAATGTATCATATAGTGTGTGTGGGAGGCTTACAATGATGGCAAAAAAACATCATTTGAGAGTACGCTTACCTTAATGCTAGGGGGGGATACGCAGCTGGAGGTTGAATGTTTGAAGGGGTACGGGACTATAAAAAGTTTGGGAACCACTGATGTAGGCTATCTGCTGCCACATGCTCAGGTGTACAGGGCATGGAACATAGATTATATTTTATATTTTGAAATACAGCTCATCTCTTCAATGTTGAGAGTTATTTGGCAAAGATACTGTAAGTGTTTTGATGCCTCTTTTTGTTACTATATAGAAAATCAAATTGTCTTACCTACATGTGACTCTGTAAGAGGACCTGTTCCCCTCTCTGTCAATGAAATCCTGTCTTCAGGCTAATATTTATTACAGTGGGGCAAAAAAGTATTTAGTCAGCCACCAATTGTGCAAGTTCTCCCACTTAAAAAGATGAGAGAGGCCTGTAATTCTCATCATAGGTACACTTCAACTATGACAGACAAAATGAGAAAAAAAATATCCAGAAAATCACATTGTAGGATTTTTTATGAATTTATTTGCAAATTATGGTGGAAAATAAGTATTTGGTAAATAACAAAAGTTTATCTCAATACTTTGTTATATACCCTTTGTTGGCAATGACAGAGGTCAAACGTTTTCTGTAAGTCTTCACAAGGTTTTCACACACTGTTGCTGGTATTTTGGCCCATTCCTCCATGCAGATCTCCTCTAGAGCAGTGATGTTTTGGGGCTGTTGCTGGGCAACACGGACTTTCAACTCCCTCCAAAGATGTTCTATGAGGTTGAGATCTGGAGACTGGCTAGGCCACTCCAGGACCTTGAAATGCTTCTTACGAAGCCACTGCTTCGTTGCCCGGGCGGTGTGTTTGGGATCATTGTCATGCTGAAAGACCCAGCCACGTTTCATCTTCAATGCCCTTGCTGATGGAAGGAGGTTTTCACTCAAAATCTCACGAAAATCCCATTCTTTCCTTTCCTTTATCAGTCGTCCTGGTCCCTTTGCAGAAACACAGCCCCAAAGCATGATGTTTCCACCCCCATGCTTCACAGTAGCTATGGTGTTCTTTGGATGCAACTCAGCATTCTTTGACCCCACGGGGGGAGATCTTTGCGTGGAGCCCCAGATCGAGGGGGATTATCAGTGGTCTTGTATGTCTTCCATTTCCTAATAATTGCTCCCACAGTTGATTTCTTCAAAACAAGCTGCTTACCTATTGCAGATTCAGTCTTCCCAGCCTGGTGCAGGTCTACAATTTTGTTTCTGGTGTCCTTTGACAGCTCTTTGGTCTTGGCCATAGTGGAGTTTGGAGTGTGACTGTTTGAGATTGTGGACAGGTGTCTTTTATACTGATAACAAGTTCAAACAGGTGCCATTAATACAGGTAACGAGTGGAGGACAGAGGAGCCTCTTAAAGAAGAAGTTACAGGTCTGTGAGAGCCAGAAATCTTGCTTGTTTGTAGGTGACCAAATACTTATTTTCCCCCATAATTTGCAAATAAATTCATAAAAAATCCTACAATGTGATTTTCTGGATTTTTTTCCCTCATTTTGTCTGTCATAGTTGAAGTGTACCTATGATGAAAATTACAGGCCTCTCTCATCTGTTTAAGTGGGAGGACTTGCACAATTGGTGGCTGACTAAATACATTTTTGCCCCACTGTATATGTGTGACATTAGTTTAGATATAGTTTCGGTGTAGGTTCTATGGACCATCATCAGCTGCTTAGGCGGACTGAGGTGCAGCGGGGAAAAGAAATGACATGTCGTCTTAAAACTGCTTATTACACAAATTCATACGTGTGTTAAATATGCGTATTTAGTAAAAGTCAAGGATGAAGGATGAATGTTAGTGTCAAACCCGTGTGATGTGGTTGCATGTGGACACACACACACTGACTCACACACACAGATCCACACACACTGACCCCCACACTCAGACCCACATAGTGTAAGCACAGACGCTGGAGATGAGAATCAGGTACGGGGAGTCAACATTTCATTGGAACAGATACAGAAACCGGACAGGAACAGCGTCAGCACACGGGTAAACAAAGACAAATGACAATTAATGCTAAAGCAAGGAACAGAGCGGAGAACCAGACATATAGGGGTAAGGTAACGACAGAGGTGATTGAGTCCAGGTGATTGAGTTTGGCCTACAGACCCAAATTGATCAATGCCTCTTCTCTCTTTTGATTTTGCTTCTATGTGGCTTGTTGAAATGACAAGCTCACTCACATTTGTTACTCAAGGAGCATTGACTTCCTGCCTTGAAATCCTATTCTGCTTTCCCCAATGGTATTGGTATTGGTATTGGTCCTTACCCCCTTGGTGCGTCCTCTCCTCTCCTCTGTCCCCAGCAGCTCTAAATCCAATAGTATTTTAGTAGAAAGGGGTGGTGGGGTATCAAAGTCGCCAACCACTCGATTCTATTGACCTGGGTTGGCATGTCAGCCACAGTAAAGCCCTCTTGATTGACTCCTCCTTGGATAACATGTCAGCCAGCATGCATTAGTAATGGCAGAGCCCTCACAGCATTCACAGTGGATGGAAAAACGTAGAGGAACACCTCGCATTGAATTACTTCAGCGTTCATACCAGAAAACCCTACTTTTTAAGATGAGGTATTAGGGTTCATGTTGAAGTCTGACCCCCTTGTCTGTCCTCCTCTCCGCCGACTTAAACCGTTCATTAAGATCATTTGGATGACCACGTCTTAAGCTGAGTGCCACAGTTCAGCTGCAGGGTCGTTCACTTGTATTCCACTTCACAACTTAATTGGCTACTTAAGCGTATCGCATTACTAATGGAGCAAATGTAATATTCCTATAATGAGCTGTACCAGGCCATGCTATTGGGTAACTTGTGTCTTATATTATTCAACCGTATAAGGAGTATTATATATTTGAGCCATTTCAATAATTTCCTCAACTCCATGAGGCACAGTACATAGGCCGACTTCAATTTAGAGTTGATAACATGCTTGAAAGGTTGCTGTGTCTCGACACCTTTGTTAATGAAAGATCCAGATCTGTCGATTTTCCCAGAGCTCCACTAAGATGAGGCTGTTGAAGGCTTGGCAGTGGCAAGGCAGATAAGAGTGGTTCATTCCCCTCGGGTCACGATGAGGAGGAGGGTTTCATTGGATACCCAGACTCTTTGCTCCAGCCAAATGCTACGCCACGCCCACGGGCGTCAGTTTCTTCTCCGTAATGAGTCTGGATCTGAGGTACCTCCCCGACCCTTCAGCGAATGTGAACACATGTCTGATTGGTCCAGAAACCGATGGGTTGGACCAGAGCCAATACACATGTGAGTAAAGCAGAGGTTTGAAAATTTGTCATTGGCTTTGATACTCTGAAACTCTGATCCAATCGCTGATGACTTTGTTTTGTACAATGCCCCTCATATGCCCCTTGTCACCACAAAGGAGTTCAATGATGGCAGCCTCAGATTAAAGTATGTAGCGAATGACAGAGCAGCAGAAGGATTTATAGTCATCAGGCATTTGAAGGATAGCCCCAAACTCCACTTCTCTCCCTGTCAAATCTGTTAAGGGGTGTGTGTGTGTGTGTGTGTGTGTGTGTGTGTGTGTGTGTGTGTGTGTTTGTTAGCAAAGGGCTACTCAGGAGAGCCAGAGCCTGGTTCTCACTTCCTACACTGCACTGCAGGCCAGAGGAAGGCTGTACAACTCCTTCATCAGGAGGCAATTAGCAGCTAACACGCTAGAAAGAGGGAGATCTGTTTAGATCTAATGTGAGCTGAAGTGTCAAGAAAGGGTGTGGGTGTGTGTGCATGCGTGAGTGTGTGTGTGTGATGTGATGTGAGGGGAGGGTGGCTCAATGTCACCCTTTGACATCATTGCAGCTTCAGGGAGGAGGGGTTGTTGCTTTTTGCTGCGAGTCACAATGTTTGAAATAGTTGTTTTTTAGGTCCCTGATAAGGCTCTCAGTAACAGTCGGACTCCGTTCTACCCAGACACATTACTTGTGGACACCTTCAGGCCTTGTTAGTATTCCTTCCAGGGATTCTATTTCAATTTGGCCTTTGCATAATCGAGTCGGAGCTGGATCGTTTTTCCCTCCCCTCCATTGTATTATTGTTGCTCACTTACAGGAGACAGAATGCGTATTTAACCCTATTCGCTTGGTTACAATAACACCTGCACGTTTGATTGGATTTAATTGCTTCACTTAATGAACCCACTTAAGGGCCGTGTTTCATTCACGCTGCTCAATTTGGTAGGATCAGCACCGTTACATGGCCATGTGTGGGCTTCGTTTGTGTGTAATTATGATTAATTAGCGACTGATATGTCTAGCTACAAAGGCACGGTAAGAAAATGCTGGATGAGGGAAAAGTGCTTGTTTGGTTATAATGAGATAGCCGGTGTCTTTCGAAAGAGATTATAGATAAAATGATAAAAAACAGGAAGAGCAATTTCCCTGGAAACTGGGCCTTGTGTTGTGTTGTTCTTCTTTTTGCTAATAACATTGGTTTGGAGAGTGCACAACATGCCGTCTCGTCCCTCATTGTCAATCAGAATTCCATTACTTTGGAGGTCAGAGTCTCCGGTGCTTCAGGCGAGCTGGGTGTAAGCTCCACTCCGCTCGCATCATCGCACGTCTCTGCCGCTTGTCTGTTTTGGAAAAGATAAATAAATAAATCAGACCTGTACAATGTATTCTGTCTCCTCCATCTCAAGGAGAACGTCAAACCTTTTGTCAGATGTAAGAAAGTGTGGGTGGAAGACTGGAAGTCTGAAGTCAGACAAAAAAGGCAAAACCCCAGCATTGATTTTCCCTTTCTTTTTTTCCTCCACTTGAGCACGTTAACCTGTCTGAGCAATGAGCACACAGCCTCCTGGGTAATTTTATGAATAAATATCCTCATGACCTCTAGCAGAGCAGCAGACAGTGGTTGGCTCTCCAAACTCGCCTTGAGCGATAGCCCTTTGAAAGTACCACACGAAAACAAAACATTGCCTAACCACTATGAATATTTAATTTGTGGCAAGGCATAGGAGCAGAAAGAGAAAGAGACAGAGGATAAAGAGTGGGAGAAAGGGACAGACAGAAAGTGAGAAAGTCTGAAAGCGAGAGCGATAGAGAGACTTCCTTTCAATGTTGCACCCATATCCGCAGACTTTACACTAAAGTGTGGTGACTAGCATTAATTGAAGACAGGTAGTGAAAGTGAGAGTGCCCAGGGGAGGAGCTTTGCCATTAAATGCATGTTTACAGCATTACTCGTTTAAGCCGTCCCCTTCTCCTAGGGCCTCCCCCGGCACCCGGGTCCTGGGTCTGATTTCCACACGACAGAGCCAACAGCTAAGAGATCCATGGGCCATGGCTCCACACACACACACACACACACACATGCACACATACATACACACAGGGCTGGGAGACCCATGGGCCCACCGCCCGGCCTCTTCTTCATTATGCCAGCAGCGCGTGACGATATCATTTCTGCCCGATGATTAAAATGTCTCCGGTGTTGAGGGGACCTGAAGGTTACAGCACAAAAGGCTCTCCTCTCCATGGAGTCTAAGTCTCAGACCCCCCGACAGTTATAGAGAGAAAGAGAAGAGAAAGAGAGGAGAACAGAGAGGAGAACAGAGAAAGGTAGCTGCCTCATCAGAATGTCAAGTAATACAGTTTAACCGGCTCACAACCTCACTGCATTTAACATTTTGGTTATGTAGCATATGCTCAGACAGACAGACAGACAGACAGACAGACAGGCAGGCAGGCAGGCAGGCAGGCAGGCAGACAGACAGACAGACAGACAGACAGACAGACAGACAGACAGACAGACAGACAGACAGACAGACAGACAGACAAATAGGTGTCTATTATCTGTCAAGGCTGCTTGTTGATTCTTCAGTGTGAGGCACATTGTAATAGCGATGTCCCCTGTCGCCACCGCCACCCAACAGCCTTCTGGGTAATGAGATGCAAATCGGGGAGCCTGAGGAAAATAATGACCCATCATTTATGCTGAGCGTGTATACCTGCGGGGATGGCGGCGTCGTTCATCACCCTGAAGCACTTCAGAGCATGATGCACATCAGTTCCTACAACATCACCACAACGCCACAGCGCTGCACGTTCCCCCCGACATGCCGCGCCATAATAGGTTTAATAATGGGCACCCATATTCATGCAGGGGGGGACGGGTGATCTTATAGGCCTTCAGAAAAGAGTGAGAGGGAGAGAGAGAGAGGGAGAGGAGAGAGAGAGAGAAAGAGAGAGACATAGCCA
>NC_048575.1:21602453-21704953 GCF_013265735.2 Oncorhynchus mykiss | reverse complement strand
TATTTCTCTCTAACCCCTCTTTCCGTGTGTCAGTGAAGAGAGAAGGAGAGGGATCAGTTGGAGAATTACCCATGGCAGTTCATTCTTCTAGGGCGAGGGGTTGCAAGGAAGAAAGATGGAGGATAGTGGTGTAGTGTGTCTCAAACCTTTCTTCCTCAAATGGTGGAACTAGACAGGAACTGAAAAGGCTAGCTTGGTGAGCTGTGAAAACTGTGACGACTGTTCTAGAGGCAGGTTACAGTGTGTAAAACTACACTGAGTGTACAAAACATTAGGAACACCTTCCTAATATTGAGTTGCACCACCCTCAGAACAGCCTCAATTCGTCAGGGCATGGACTCTACAAGGTGTCCTAGGCATTCCACAGGGATGCTGGCCCATGTTGACTCCAATGCTACCCACAGTTGTGTCAAGTTGGCTGGATGTCCTTTGGGTGGTGGGCCATTCTTGATACACACACAGGAAATGTTTGAGAGTGAAAATCCCAGCAGTGTTGCAGCTCATGAAACAAACATCTACTAACATACCCCGTTCAAAGGCACTTAAATCTTGTCTTACCCATTCACCCTCTGAATAGCACACATACACAATCCATGCCTCAACTGTCTCAAGGCTTAAACTATTATTTAACTTGTCTCCTCCCCTTCATCTACACTGATTGAAGTCGATTTAATAAGTGACATCAATAAGGGATCATAGCTTTCACCTGGAGTCACCTGGTCAGTCTGTCATGGAAAGAGCAGGTTTCCTCAATATTTTGTACTCTCAGAGGCATGCAATCGTAAAACCAGTGAAATGTTAAACATGTATGTACTGTATCATACCACATTCCACATGTCTAAGCATTGTTAGGTAACATTGTTACTGTTATTGTTATGTTGTTATGTTGAACGTCCGTAAAACCACCATGGGAGTGTTCAAGCATTCAGATCTATCCACATACAATGATAAGGAGATCACTGTTGTCATGGATACACCTCAGGCCTAAAGTAGACCGTTTGAAATGATGGCCTCTTGATAGCCGTACCGTAAACACACCATCGACGTTATAGCCTTTCTCAGGAACCACCCCCCACATTTAAAACAACTATGGTACAAAGCATGTCTATCAGGCTCTGTATTGCATCACACTTCCCTGCCTTGTGGTCCGTGTTGGACGGCAGGTCTGTGGTCAGCGAAACGTGCGGTCGTACCAAACGCTCCTCGGTCATATCGAACCCACCTCTGATCTCTAATTCCTCAGGATCAGGAGCCACATGTAAAGCTTCACATCTTGCCGAGAGGAGTTGTAAATGAGCTCAGATCAAAGTAGTCAGAGGCAGACGTGTCCCCCATGGACATACACACACACACACACACATCCCCGGGTGGATTTGTAGGGATTCCTCTACTCCTCCTCCGTGACAGACCCTGGTCCGTGGGGAAAGGCAAGCCAAAGCCGTCTAACTGATATCAGCTTTTATGTGACTTATTGATTTTACCGCTTTCGATTTTAATGCCACCAGAGGGGGTCAGAGTTTAATAGGTTAGCATTGAATAACTCTCTGTTACAGTAGTCTTTCCTATCTGGGTAAAGTACACTAGTGTGCTAACAGGATCTATGAAGATTTGTCCCAAGCTTGATCATGCACTGTATTGTACGATGGATTCCGGGGGTGAAGTTTCAATAAGTGCAGATCTGGAATCAGCCCCTACTCCATACGATGGGCTCTGTTGAGGAGACACAGTAGTCATGCAGCTTTAACAGATACCATATATATGTCTTATAACAGACTTACCAACCCCTAACCAGCAATACTGTAGCATGTATCTGGAGGAGGTGACAGTCACAATAGGAGAAAACCATTCTGCTTCTCTAATTAGTGTATAATAACGCATACCAACCAGATGTCACAGCAGTGTTATTCACTGTTGAATCCAATGGTGTGGTTCAGCGTGATGGCAATAAGAGAATAAAACGTTTAAGTGATAATGCCCGAGAAGCCGGTTTTCGGACGACTTAAAAACATTGTTGTCATGGCCGTTGCAAGAAGAGGACCAAGGTGCATTCCTTTTATTATTATGACGCCGACCAAAACAATAAACAATCCAAAAACCAACCGTGAAGCTAAAGGCTATAGTGCCAACAAACAAAGACAACTACCCACAAAGACAGGTGGGAAAAAGGGCTACCTAAGTATGGTTCCCAATCAGAGACAACGATAGACAGCTGTCCCTGATTGAGAACCATACCGGGCCAAAACAAAAAAATACAAAACATAGAAAAATTAACATAGAATCCCCACCCAAATCACACCCTGACCAAACCAAAATAGAGACATAAAAAGCTCACTAAGGTCAGGACGTGAGAATCGTGCCAATATATCCTCCAAACACCGGGTTTGAGGATAATATCACTTAAGCGTCTTATTCTCTTATTGTTAATACCCTATTCAAATAGTGATTGACATATTTTAATTAAAAACATTATTTTGATGAATTTATTCGTACTATTTCATCCTTCCACAAGATATATTCCTGACACAAATCTAAGGTTGCTACCCAAACCAGCTGGTTCGTTCTACTGGTTCAGTTGCCAGAGATGCGAGACCCAGTCATTAAGTATTTTTGTTCTGTATCTATGGACGCGACCCAGTCGTTCATTCTAAGTGTTCCATTGCCATACTGGCTGGCAAAGTTATTTTCCCTTGCTTGCTAGCTAGCCAACTACGGCTAACTTACAGTCACGTCAAACAGTGCAGACAGAATAACAGCAAAGTAGCTGCCTTTGCATTTGTTTAAGCTGTTTTCTAGTGACATTTATTTGGATACATCAATAATAATGAGCTAATGATGTACGATTTCGCCTGCCATAAAAAAACATGGTCTCTCGTAAGGACACTTTTGTTCAGAGGAGCTAGCCAATAACACCGCTAACACAATCACTTCATACTGAAAACAGTCAGTTAAGAACAATGATGGCCTAGGAACAGTGGGTTAACTGCCTTGTTCAGGGGCAGAAGGACAGATTTTTGCCTTGTCAGCTCAGGCATTCGATCCAGCAACCTTTCGGTTACTGGGCCAACACTCTAACCACTAGGCTACCTGCCACCCCTTTCAGAAATTGTGTTTGCAAAAATGCATAATGACACCTTTCTGTTTTCTCAGTGACATTAAATTCAGCATTTTAAGCGCACGTTTTAAGCAATTTAAGTTTGTTCCAAGTTTGAGTCTGACCACAAGTCAGAGACCACTATCATGACACACCAATGCGTTTGATTAATCGTTTTTGTCTTCTTCTAATGCCTCTTAAGGGAAGTAATCCAAAAGTAAACATTCCTGAGTTTGGACAATCTAAAAGTTATGTTACTGATTACAGTTTTGAACAGGTAACTGTAATGGATTACATGGCAAAACAAGTCAGCCAAAATGTAGATTTAGAAGGAAAATACACTGGATTTAATAAGTGACATCAATAATTGATCATAGCTTTCACCTGGAGTCCCCTGGTCAGTCTGTCATGGAAAGAGCAGGTGTCCTTAATGTTTTGTACTCTCAGAGGCAGATTACAGATACTTTTTCACAATCGTAAAACCAGTGAAATGTTAAACATGTATGTGCTGTATCATTTCCACATTCCACATGTCTAAGCATTGTTAGGTAACATTGTTAATGGATTATGTTGTTAAATTGAACGCCCGTAAAACATGTATACATGGCAAAACAAGTCAGCCAAAATGTAGATTTAGAAGGAAAATACACTATTGTTTCCTATGAATCTTTCCACACAGTGGGATCCACACAGATCAACATAAACCACCTATAACATGTTGGCTGATACTATATTTCCTGCTGCTGTCAGTGATTGAACGCAGTCTGGCCCTGTTGAAGCAGCCAGCCCAGCCTGGTCCTGAGCCCTAGCTGCTATAATGAAGGGTGTCTGCAGCAGCGTGTCTGGAGTGGTACCATGGATACTGTAATTAGTGATACCTAAAGGCCTAGGTGGCCATCGTGTCTATACAGAGATGGGAAGAGAAGAGCTCTCCGCTCCCTCTTTCCCTGCCTCCCTCGCTCCCTCAATGTCTCTCTCCTACTTCACCACCCCCCTCCCTCTCCTCCCTGCCTCTCCCTCCTTCCCACCCTGCATTATTTAATTATACAGCGTTCTAGTTCTGTATCCGAATACCCCCCCTCCCCCCATCCCTCTGTTCTTTATCTTCCCTCTCCTCTTTAGGTGTTGATGCTTTACTCTATTTCCTCTCTGCTATTTGCATTGTCTCCTGACTGCTGATCCTGTTCCCACTCCTCTATTGTCGTTTCATTCTCATTCTCTCTCTTTCTCCATTCTCTCTATCTCTTCCTCTCTCCCTTTCCCTCTCTCCCTCCCTCCCTCCATACCCCCCCCCCCCCCCCCCCCCCCCCCATTACTCCCCCCGAGACCCGGCTTGTTTACTTTGCCTTTCCAGCATCTCGCTCGCTGCAGCTGCGACGGTAATCTTTCTTTCAAATATTTGTTTCTTCCGTCTCAGGATTCTGTCTCTGTGTGCCTCATTCCCGGAATCTTAACTGTGCCTCCGAACTCGGCACACATGCACTTTACCACTTGCCACCTTCGATATAGATCTATTCCCCTTTCCCCCACAAGACATTTAGATGTAGGCGGTCGAGTGTTGAGAGTGTTCAGGATGGGGGCAGGCTGGAATTCGTCTCCAGAGGAATTCAATCAAATTATGTCTGCTGCTTTTTCCGTGGCACGGATCGGCAAACTTCCCTCCATCCAAACCTCCATCCAAACTGGTTACTGGTGCCTGTCCCTACTATACCGACTGTGCCGGAGAAGGAGATAGAGCCCGTGCAAGAGAGTCAGTGCAACAAAAATGTTATTATAAAAGGGGTCAATGTATATAGTTCAGGTAGCCATTTGATGAACTGTTCAGCAGTCTTATGGCTTGAGGTTAGAAGCTGTTCAGGAGCATTTTGGTCCCAGACTTGGTGCTCTGGTACCGCTAGTCGTGTCGTAGCAGAGAAAACAGCCTATGACTTAGGTGGCTGGAGTCATTGACAATTTTTAGGGGCTTCCTCTGACACCGCCTGGTATAGAGGTCCTGGATGGCAGCCCCAGTGATGTACTTGGCCGTACGCACTACCCACTGTAGCGTCTTGCGGTCAGATGCCGAGCAGTTGCCATACCAAGTTGTGATGCAACCAGTCAAGATGCTCTCAATGGGGAAGCTGTCAAACTTTTTGAGGATCTGAGGGCCCATGCCAAATGTTTTCAACCTCCCGAGGCAGAGGAGGTATTGTCGTGCCCTCTTCACGACTCTGTTGGTGTGTTTGGACCGTGATAGGTCCTTGGTGATGTATACACCGAAGAACTTGAAGCTCTCGACCCGCTCCACTAGAGCCCTGTTGATGTGAATGGGGCGTGTTCAGACCTTCATTTTCTGTCGTCCATGATAAGCTCCTTTGTCTTGCCATTGTCTGTGAAATGATGACAGCCAGGGAAAGTCATTGCCAACTTTACCTGCGGTGGAAATGTAGAAGATAAGCTGTTGTGGAAGGTCCAGGAAGACACAGGGACCTGGTGAAGGTCAGGATGGGGTTCTGTTGAAATAAACATAATGAGGCTTGCAGGTATTCTACTAGAATTCTACTGCAATGACACAAATAGGTATTCTACTATCACTGCAATGACACAAATAGGTATTCTACTATCACTGCAATGACACAAATAGGTATTCTACTATCACTGCAATGACACAAATAGGTATTCTACTATCACTGCAATGACACAAATAGGTATTCTACTATCACTGCAATGACACAAATAGACATTCTAATATCACTGCAATGACACAAATAGGCATTCTACTATCACTGCAATGACAGAAATAGGCATTCTACTATCACTGCAATGACACAAATAGGCATTCTACTATCACAGCTGTGGCACAAATAGGCTTTCTACTATCAACGCAATGACACAAATAGGCATTATACTATCACTGCAATGACACAAATAGGCATTATACTATCACTGCAATGACACAAATAGGCATTCTACTATCACTGCAATGACACAAATAGGCATTCTACTATCACTGCAATGACACAAGTAGGCATTATACTATCACTGCAATGACACAAACAGGCATTCTACTATCACTGCAATGACACAAATAGGCATTCTACTATCACTGCAATGACACAAATAGACATTCTACTATCACTGCAATGACACAAATAGACATTCTACTATCACTGCAATGACACAAATAGACATTCTACTATAACTGCAATGACACAAATAGACATTCTACTATCACTGCAATGACACAAATAGACATTCTACTATCACTGCAATGACACAAATAGGCATTATACTATCACTGCAATGACACAAATAGGCATTCTACTATCACTGCAATGACACAAATAGGCATTCTACTATCACTGCAATGACACAAATAGGCATTCTACTATCACTGCAATGACACAAATAGGCATTATACTATCACTGCAATGACACAAATAGGCATTCTACTATCACAGCAATGACACAAATAGGTATTCTACTATCACTGCAATGACACAAATAGGCATTCTACTATCACTGCAATGACACAAATAGGCATTCTACTATCACTGCAATGACAGAAAAAAAAGACAGTCAGGGGGGAAAAAAGCCAACCACCAACAAACATGTAATCTAACTACCAAAAAACTGTAACTATAATACATTACTTTACCAGATGAAATATTTCATTTAGATTACAGATTCTTTTGATTACAAGATGATTACTTCTTAGATTACTTTTGAATTCAGAAAGAAGGTTTGCGGGAAAAATACATTATGACACCTTTCTGTTTTCTCAATGACATTCAATTCATAATCGAAAAAAGGCATACATTTAAGTTTGTTCCACCTGAATGAGTCTGACCACAAGTCAGTGACCAGTATAACACACCAAATGCATTTTATTGATATTTTTTTCTTCTTCTAATGCCTCTTACAGGAAAATTACTCCAAAAGTAACTGGAAGTAATCAGATTACGCTACTGTGTAATCCAAATGTTGACGTTACTGATTACAATTTTGGACAGGTATTTAATAACTGAAACAGATTACATTTAGAAAGTAAACTACCCAACCCTGTCCATGGATATCTAATTGGCAGATAGGCCCTTCAATGAGAGACTGGGAACAGTTTAAGTCTGGCCAATCATACAGTACAGATACTAGTCGCTGGTGGATAGAGCTAGATTAATCTGAGTTTGAGACTTTGTATTTGGCCCATTTTCAGATTTTCTACTGTTATGAGTGGATGTGTGTGAGTGTGTGTGTGTGTGTGTGTGTGCACGTACCTGCCTGCATCCATGCATGCCTGCATCTGTGCCTGTATCCGTGCTTGTGTATACAGTGGGGCAAAAAAGTATTTAGTCAGCCACCAATTGTTCAAGTTCTCCCACTTAAAAAGATGAGAGAGGCCTGTAATTTTCATCATAGGTACACTTCAACTATGACAGGCAAAATTGAGAAGAAAAAACATCCAGAAAATCACATTGTAGGAATTTTTATGAATTTCTGTCTTAGAGACTGAGAAGTTGACTCTGAGAGACTGAGAAGTGACCTCTGAGAGACTGAGAAGTGACCACTGAGAGACTGAGAAGTGACTGAGAAGTGACCACTGAGAGACTGAGAAGTGACTGAGAAGTGACCACTGAGAGACTGAGAAGTGACTGAGAAGTGACCTCTGGGAGACTGAGAAGTGACCACTGAGAGACTGAGAAGAGACTGAGAAGTGACCTCTGAGAGACTGAGAAGTGACTGAGAAGTGACCTCCGAGATACTGAAAAGAGACCTCTGAGAGACTGAGAAGAGACTGAGAAGTGGACTCTGAGAGACTGAGAAGAGTCTGAAAAGTGACCTCTGAGAGACTGAGAAGAGACTGAGAAGTGACCTCTGAGAGACTGAGAGGTGACCTCTGTGAGACTGAGAGGTGACCTCTGAGAGACTGAGAAGTGACCTCTGAGAGACTGAGAAGCGACTGAGAAGTGACCTTTGAGAGAATGAGAAGTGACCTCTTAGAAACTGAGAAGTGACTGAGAAGTGACCTCTGAGAGACTGAGAAGCGACTGAGAAGTGACCACTGAGAGACTGAGAAGTGACCTCTGGGAGACAGAGAAGTGACCACTGAGAGACTGAGAAGTGACCTCTGAGAAACTGAGAAGTGACTGAGAAGGGACCACTGAGAGACTGAGAAGTGACTAAGAAGTGACCTCTGAGAGACTGAGAAGAGTCTGAGAAGTGACCTCTGAGAGACTGAGAAGTGACCTCTGAGAGACTGAAAAGTGACCTCTGAAAGACTGAGAAGAGACTGAGAAGTGAGCTCTGAGAGACTGAGAAGTGACCTCTGAGAGACTGAGAAGAGACTGAGAAATTACCTCTGAGAGTCTGAGAAGTGACCGCTGATAGACTGAGAAGTGACTAAGAAGTGACTTATGAGAGACTGAGAAGTGACTGAGAAGTTACTGAGAAGTTACTGAGAAGTGACATTTGAGAGACTGAGAAGTGACCTCTGAGAGACTGAGAAGATACTGAGAAGTGACCTCTGAGAGAATGAGAAGTGAGCTCTGAGAGACTGAGAAGTGACCTCTTAGAGACTGAAAAGTGACTAAGAAGTGACTTATGAGAGACTGAGAAGTGACTGAGCAGTGACCACTGAGAGACTGAGAAGTGAGCTCTGAGAGACTGAGAAGAGACTGAGAAGTGACCTCTGAGAGACTGAGAAGTTACTGAGAAGTTACTGAGAAGTTACTGAGAAGTGACATTTGAGAGACTGAGAAGTGACCTCTGAGAGACTGAGAAGTGTCTGAGAAGTGACCTCTGAGAGACTGAGAAGTGACCTCTTAGAGACTGAGAAGAGACTGAGAAGTGACCTCTGAGAGACTGAGAAGTGACCACTGAGTGACTGAGAATTGACTGAGAAGTGACCTCTGAGAGACTGAGAAGTGACTGAGAAGTGACCTCTGAAAGACTGAGAAGAGACTGAGAAGTGACCTCTGAAAGACTGAGAAGAGACTGAGAAGTGACCTCTGAGAAACTGAGAAGTGACTGAGAAGTGACCTCTGGGAGACTGAGAAGTGACCACTGAGAAGTGACCTCTGGGAGACTCAGAAGTGACCACTGAGAGACTGAGAAGTGATTGAGAAGTGACCTCTGAGAGACTGAGAAGAGACTGAGAGGGGCCTCTGAGAGACTTAGAAGTGACCTCAGAGTGACTGAGAAGTGACCTCTAAGTGACTGAGAATTGACTGAGAAGTGACCTCTGAGAGACTGAGAAGTGACTGAGAAGTGACCTCTGAAAGACTGAGAAGTGACTGAGAAGTGACCTCTGAAAGACTGAGAAGAGACTGAGAAGTGACCTCTGAGAAACTGAGAAGTGACTGAGAAGTGACCTCTGAGAGACTGAGAAGTGACTGAGAAGTGACCTCTGGGAGACTCAGAAGCGACCACTGAGAGACTGAGAAGAGACTGAGAAGTGACCTCTGAGAGACTGAGAAGTGACCACTGAGTGACTGAGAATTGACTGAGAAGTGACCTCTGAGAGACTGAGAAGTGACTGAGAAGTGACCTCTGAAAGACTGAGAAGAGACTGAGAAGTGACCTCTGGGAGACTCAGAAGTGACCACTGAGAGACTGAGAAGTGATTGAGAAGTGACCTCTGAGAGACTGAGAAGAGACTGAGAAGTGACCTCTGAGAGACTTAGAAGTGACCTCTGAGTGACTGAGAAGTGACCTCTGAGATACTGAGAAGTGACCTCTGAGAGACTGAGAAGTGACCTCTGAGAGACTGAGAAGTGACCTCTGAGAGACTGAGAAGTGACCTCTGAGAGACTGAGAAACTGAGAAGTGACTGAGAAGTGACCTCTGAGAGACTGAAAAGTGACTGAGAAGTGACCTCTGGGAGACTCAGAAGTGACCACTGTGAGTCTGAGAAGTGATTGAGAAGTGACCTCTGAAAGACTGAGAAGAGACTGAGAAGTGACCTCTGAGAGACTTAGAAGTGACCTCTGAGTGACTGAGAAGTGACCTCTGAGATACTGAAATTTGACCTCTGAGAGACTGAGAAGTGACCACTGAGAGACTGAGAAGTGACTGAGAAGTGACCTCTGAGAGACTGAGAAGTGACCACTGAGAGACTGAGAATTGACTGAGAAGTGACCTCTGAGAGACTGAGAAGTGACTGAGAAGTGACCTCTGAGAGACTGAGAAGTGACCTCTGAGAAACTGACAAGTGACTGAGAAGTGACCTCTGAGAGACTGAGAAGTGACCACTGAGAGACTGAGAAGTGACTGAGAAGTGACCTCTGGGAGACTCAGAAGTGACCACTGAGAGACTGAGAAGTTATTGAGAAGTTACCTCTGAGAGACTGAGAAGTGACCTCTGAGAGACTTAGAAGTGACCTCTGAGTGACTGAGAAGTGACCTCTGAGATACTGAAAATTGACCTCTGAGAGACTGAGAAGTGACCTCTGAGAGACTGAGCAGGGACCACTGAGAGACTGAGAAGTGACTGAGAAGTGACCTCTGAGAGACTGATAATTGACTGAGAAGTGACCTCTGAGAGACTGAGAAGTGACTGAGAAGTGACCTCTGAGAGACTGAGAAGAGACTGAGAAGTGACCTCTGAGAAACTGAGAAGTGACTGAGAAGTGACCTCTGAGAGACTGAGAAGAGACTGAAAAGTGACCTCTGAGAAACTGAGAAGTGACTGAGAAGTGACCTCTTAGAGACTGAGAAGTGACCACTGAGAGACTGAGAAGTGACCACTGAGAAGTGACCTCTGGGAGACTCAGAAGTGACCACTGAGAGACTGAGAAGTGATTGAGAAGTAACCTCTGAGAGACTGAGAAGAGACTGAGAAGTGACCTCTGTGAGACTGAGAAGTGACCACTGAGTGACTGAGAATTGACTGAGAAGTGACCTCTGAGAGACTGAGAAGTGACTGAGAAGTGACCTCTGAATGACTGAGAAGAGACTGAGAAGTGACCTCTGAGAGACTGAGCAGGGACCACTGAGAGACTGAGAAGTGACTGAGAAGTGACCTCTGAGAGACTGAGAAGTGACTGAGAAGTGACCTCTGAGAGACTGAGAAGAGACTGAGAAGTGACCTCTGAGAAACTGAGAAGTGACTGAGAAGTGACATCTGAGAAACTGAGAAGTGACTGAGAAGTGACCTCTTAGAGACTGAGAAGTGACCACTGAGAGACTGAGAAGTGACCACTGAGAAGTGACCTCTGGGAGACTCAGAAGTGACCACTGAGAGACTGAGAAGTGATTGAGAAGTAACCTCTGAGAGACTGAGAAGAGACTGAGAAGTGACATCTGAGAGACTGAGAAGTGACCACTGAGTGACTGAGAATTGACTGAGAAGTGACCTCTGAGAGACTGAGAAGTGACTGAGAAGTGACCTCTGAATGACTGAGAAGAGACTGAGAAGTGACCTCTGAGAGACTGAGCAGGGACCACTGAGAGACTGAGAAGTGACTGAGAAGTGACCTCTGAGAGACTGAGAAGTGACTGAGAAGTGACCTCTGAGAGACTGAGAAGAGACTGAGAAGTGACCTCTGAGAAACTGAGAAGTTAATGAGAAGTGACCTCTGAGAGACTGAGAAGAGACTGAGAAGTGACCTCTGAGAAACTGAGAAGTGACCACTGAGAGACTGAGAAGTGACCACTGAGAAGTGACCTCTGGGAGACTCAGAAGTGACCACTGAGAGACTGAGAAGTGATTGAGAAGTGACCTCTGAGAGACTGAGAAGAGACTGAGAAGTGACCTCTGAGAGACTGAGAAGTTGACCACTGAGAGACTGAGAAGTGACTGAGAAGTGACCTTTGAGAGACTGAGAAGTGACCACTGAGAGACTGAGAATTGACTGAGAAGTGGCCTCTGAGAGACTGAGAAGTGACTGAGAAGTGACCTCTGAGATACTGAGAAGTGACCTCTGAGAAACTGACAAGTGACTGAGAAGTGACCTCTGAGAGACTGAGAAGTGACCACTGAGAGACTGAGAACTGACTGAGAAGTGACCTCTGGGAGACTCAGAAGTGACCACTGAGAGACTGAGAAGTGATTGAGAAGTTCCCTCTGAGAGACTGAGAAGTGACCTCTGAGAGACTTAGAAGTGACCTCTGAGTGACTGAGAAGTGATCTCTGAGATACTGAAAATTGACCTCTGAGAGACTGAGAAGTGACCTCTGAGAGACTGAGCAGGGACCACTGAGAGACTGAGAAGTGACTGAGAAGTGACCTCTGAGAGACTGAGAAGTGACCACTGAGAGACTGAGAAGTGACTGAGAAGTGACCTCTGAGAGACTGAGAAGAGACTGAGAAGTGACCTCTGAGAAACTGAGAAGTGACTGAGAAGTGACCTCTGAGAGACTGAGAAGAGACTGAGAAGTGACCTCTGAGAAACTGAGAAGTGACTGAGAAGTGACCTCTTAGAGACTGAGAAGTGACCACTGAGAGACTGAGAAGTGATCACTGAGAAGTGACCTCTGGGAGACTCAGAAGTGACCACTGAGAGACTGAGAAGTGATTGAGAAGTGACCTCTGAGAGACTGAGAAGAGACTGAGAAGTGACCTCTGAGAGTCTTAGAAGTGACCTCTGAGTGACTGAGAAGATACTGAGAAGTGACCTCTGAGAGACCGTGATGTGACCTCTGAGAGACTGAGAAGTGACCTCTGAGAGACTGAGCAGGGACCACTGAGAGACTGAGAAGTGACTGAGAAGTGACCTCTGAGAGACTGAGAAGTGACTGAGAAGTGACCTCTGAGAGACTGAGAAGAGACTGAGAAGTGACCTCTGAGAAACTGAGAAGTGACTGAGGAGTGACCTCTGAGAGACTGAGAAGAGACTGACAAGTGACCTCTGAGAAACTGAGAAGTGACCACTGAGAGACTGAGAAGTGACCACTGAGAAGTGACCTCTGGGAGACTCAGAAGTGACCACTGAGAGACTGAGAAGTGATTGAGAAGTGACCTCTGAGAGACTGAGAAGAGACTGAGAAGTGACCTCTGAGAGACTGAGAAGTTGACCACTGAGAGACTGAGAAGTGACTGAGAAGTGACCTTTGAGAGACTGAGAAGTGACCACTGAGAGACTGAGAATTGACTGAGAAGTGGCCTCTGAGAGACTGAGAAGTGACTGAGAAGTGACCTCTGAGAGACTGAGAAGTGACCTCTGAGAAACTGACAAGTGACTGAGAAGTGACCTCTGAGAGACTGAGAAGTGACCACTGAGAGACTGAGAAGTGACTGAGAAGTGACCTCTGGGAGACTCAGAAGTGACCAGTGAGAGACTGAGAAGTGATTGAGAAGTGACCTCTGAGAAACTGAGAAGTGACTGAGGAGTGACCTCTGAGAGACTGAGAAGAGACTGACAAGTGACCTCTGAGAAACTGAGAAGTGACCACTGAGAGACTGAGAAGTGACCACTGAGAAGTGACCTCTGGGAGACTCAGAAGTGACCACTGAGAGACTGAGAAGTGATTGAGAAGTGACCTCTGAGAGACTGAGAAGAGACTGAGAAGTGACCTCTGAGAGACTGAGAAGTTGACCACTGAGAGACTGAGAAGTGACTGAGAAGTGACCTTTGAGAGACTGAGAAGTGACCACTGAGAGACTGAGAATTGACTGAGAAGTGGCCTCTGAGAGACTGAGAAGTGACTGAGAAGTGACCTCTGAGAGACTGAGAAGTGACCTCTGAGAAACTGACAAGTGACTGAGAAGTGACCTCTGAGAGACTGAGAAGTGACCACTGAGAGACTGAGAAGTGACTGAGAAGTGACCTCTGGGAGACTCAGAAGTGACCACTGAGAGACTGAGAAGTGATTGAGAAGTTCCCTCTGAGAGACTGAGAAGTGACCTCTGAGAGACTTAGAAGTGACCTCTGAGTGACTGAGAAGTGACCTCTGAGATACTGAAAATTGACCTCTGAGAGACTAAGAAGTGGCCTCTGAGAGACTGAGCAGGGACCACTGAGAGACTGAGAAGTGACTGAGAAGTGACCTCTGAGAGACTGAGAAGTGACCACTGAGAGACTGAGAATTGACTGAGAAGTGACCTCTGAGAGACTGAGAAGTGACTGAGAAGTGACCTCTGAGAGACTGAGAAGAGACTGAGAAGTGACCTCTGAGAAACTGAGAAGTGACTGAGAAGTGACCTCTGAGAGACTGAGAAGAGACTGAGAAGTGACCTCTGAGAAACTGAGAAGTGACTGAGAAGTGACCTCTTAGAGACTGAGAAGTGACCACTGAGAGACTGAGAAGTGATCACTGAGAAGTGACCTCTGGGAGACTCAGAAGTGACCACTGAGAGACTGAGAAGTGATTGAGAAGTTCCCTCTGAGAGACTGAGAAGTGACCTCTGAGAGACTTAGAAGTGACCTCTGAGTGACTGAGAAGTGATCTCTGAGATACTGAAAATTGACCTCTGAGAGACTGAGAAGTGACCTCTGAGAGACTATGCAGGGACCACTGAGAGACTGAGAAGTGACTGAGAAGTGACCTCTGAGAGACTGAGAAGTGACCACTGAGAGACTGAGAAGTGACTGAGAAGTGACCTCTGAGAGACTGAGAAGAGACTGAGAAGTGACCTCTGAGAAACTGAGAAGTGACTGAGAAGTGACCTCTGAGAGACTGAGAAGAGACTGAGAAGTGACCTCTGAGAAACTGAGAAGTGACTGAGAAGTGACCTCTTAGAGACTGAGAAGTGACCACTGAGAGACTGAGAAGTGATCACTGAGAAGTGACCTCTGGGAGACTCAGAAGTGACCACTGAGAGACTGAGAAGTGATTCAGAAGTGACCTCTGAGAGACTGAGAAGAGACTGAGAAGTGACCTCTGAGAGTCTTAGAAGTGACCTCTGAGTGACTGAGAAGATACTGAGAAGTGACCTCTGAGAGACCGTGATGTGACCTCTGAGAGACTGAGAAGTGACCTCTGAGAGACTGAGCAGGGACCACTGAGAGACTGAGAAGTGACTGAGAAGTGACCTCTGAGAGACTGAGAAGTGACTGAGAAGTGACCTCTGAGAGACTGAGAAGAGACTGAGAAGTGACCTCTGAGAAACTGAGAAGTGACTGAGGAGTGACCTCTGAGAGACTGAGAAGAGACTGACAAGTGACCTCTGAGAAACTGAGAAGTGACCTCTGAGAAACTGACAAGTGACTGAGAAGTGACCTCTGAGAGACTGAGAAGTGACCACTGAGAGACTGAGAAGTGACTGAGAAGTGACCTCTGGGAGACTCAGAAGTGACCACTGAGAGACTGAGAAGTTATTGAGAAGTTACCTCTGAGAGACTGAGAAGTGACCTCTGAGAGACTTAGAAGTGACCTCTGAGTGACTGAGAAGTGACCTCTGAGATACTGAAAATTGACCTCTGAGAGACTGAGAAGTGACCTCTGAGAGACTGAGCAGGGACCACTGAGAGACTGAGAAGTGACTGAGAAGTGACCTCTGAGAGACTGATAATTGACTGAGAAGTGACCTCTGAGAGACTGAGAAGTGACTGAGAAGTGACCTCTGAGAGACTGAGAAGAGACTGAGAAGTGACCTCTGAGAAACTGAGAAGTGACTGAGAAGTGACCTCTGAGAGACTGAGAAGAGACTGAAAAGTGACCTCTGAGAAACTGAGAAGTGACTGAGAAGTGACCTCTTAGAGACTGAGAAGTGACCACTGAGAGACTGAGAAGTGACCACTGAGAAGTGACCTCTGGGAGACTCAGAAGTGACCACTGAGAGACTGAGAAGTGATTGAGAAGTAACCTCTGAGAGACTGAGAAGAGACTGAGAAGTGACCTCTGAGAGACTGAGAAGTGACCACTGAGTGACTGAGAATTGACTGAGAAGTGACCTCTGAGAGACTGAGAAGTGACTGAGAAGTGACCTCTGAATGACTGAGAAGAGACTGAGAAGTGACCTCTGAGAGACTGAGCAGGGACCACTGAGAGACTGAGAAGTGACTGAGAAGTGACCTCTGAGAGACTGAGAAGTGACTGAGAAGTGACCTCTGAGAGACTGAGAAGAGACTGAGAAGTGACCTCTGAGAAACTGAGAAGTGACTGAGAAGTGACCTCTTAGAAACTGAGAAGTGACTGAGAAGTGACCTCTTAGAGACTGAGAAGTGACCACTGAGAGACTGAGAAGTGACCACTGAGAAGTGACCTCTGGGAGACTCAGAAGTGACCACTGAGAGACTGAGAAGTGATTGAGAAGTAACCTCTGAGAGACTGAGAAGAGACTGAGAAGTGACCTCTGAGAGACTGAGAAGTGACCACTGAGTGACTGAGAATTGACTGAGAAGTGACCTCTGAGAGACTGAGAAGTGACTGAGAAGTGACCTCTGAATGACTGAGAAGAGACTGAGAAGTGACCTCTGAGAGACTGAGCAGGGACCACTGAGAGACTGAGAAGTGACTGAGAAGTGACCTCTGAGAGACTGAGAAGTGACTGAGAAGTGACCTCTGAGAGACTGAGAAGAGACTGAGAAGTGACCTCTGAGAAACTGAGAAGTTAATGAGAAGTGACCTCTGAGAGACTGAGAAGAGACTGAGAAGTGACCTCTGAGAAACTGAGAAGTGACCACTGAGAGACTGAGAAGTGACCACTGAGAAGTGACCTCTGGGAGACTCAGAAGTGACCACTGAGAGACTGAGAAGTGATTGAGAAGTGACCTCTGAGAGACTGAGAAGAGACTGAGAAGTGACCTCTGAGAGACTGAGAAGTTGACCACTGAGAGACTGAGAAGTGACTGAGAAGTGACCTTTGAGAGACTGAGAAGTGACCACTGAGAGACTGAGAATTGACTGAGAAGTGGCCTCTGAGAGACTGAGAAGTGACTGAGAAGTGACCTCTGAGATACTGAGAAGTGACCTCTGAGAAACTGACAAGTGACTGAGAAGTGACCTCTGAGAGACTGAGAAGTGACCACTGAGAGACTGAGAACTGACTGAGAAGTGACCTCTGGGAGACTCAGAAGTGACCACTGAGAGACTGAGAAGTGATTGAGAAGTTCCCTCTGAGAGACTGAGAAGTGACCTCTGAGAGACTTAGAAGTGACCTCTGAGTGACTGAGAAGTGATCTCTGAGATACTGAAAATTGACCTCTGAGAGACTGAGAAGTGACCTCTGAGAGACTGAGCAGGGACCACTGAGAGACTGAGAAGTGACTGAGAAGTGACCTCTGAGAGACTGAGAAGTGACCACTGAGAGACTGAGAAGTGACTGAGAAGTGACCTCTGAGAGACTGAGAAGAGACTGAGAAGTGACCTCTGAGAAACTGAGAAGTGACTGAGAAGTGACCTCTGAGAGACTGAGAAAAGACTGAGAAGTGACCTCTGAGAAACTGAGAAGTGACTGAGAAGTGACCTCTTAGAGACTGAGAAGTGACCACTGAGAGACTGAGAAGTGATCACTGAGAAGTGACCTCTGGGAGACTCAGAAGTGACCACTGAGAGACTGAGAAGTGATTGAGAAGTGACCTCTGAGAGACTGAGAAGAGACTGAGAAGTGACCTCTGAGAGTCTTAGAAGTGACCTCTGAGTGACTGAGAAGATACTGAGAAGTGACCTCTGAGAGACCGTGATGTGACCTCTGAGAGACTGAGAAGTGACCTCTGAGAGACTGAGCAGGGACCACTGAGAGACTGAGAAGTGACTGAGAAGTGACCTCTGAGAGACTGAGAAGTGACTGAGAAGTGACCTCTGAGAGACTGAGAAGAGACTGAGAAGTGACCTCTGAGAAACTGAGAAGTGACTGAGGAGTGACCTCTGAGAGACTGAGAAGAGACTGACAAGTGACCTCTGAGAAACTGAGAAGTGACCACTGAGAGACTGAGAAGTGACCACTGAGAAGTGACCTCTGGGAGACTCAGAAGTGACCACTGAGAGACTGAGAAGAGACTGAGAAGTGACCTCTGAGAGACTGAGAAGTTGACCACTGAGAGACTGAGAAGTGACTGAGAAGTGACCTTTGAGAGACTGAGAAGTGACCACTGAGAGACTGAGAATTGACTGAGAAGTGGCCTCTGAGAGACTGAGAAGTGACTGAGAAGTGACCTCTGAGAGACTGAGAAGTGACCTCTGAGAAACTGACAAGTGACTGAGAAGTGACCTCTGAGAGACTGAGAATTGACCACTGAGAGACTGAGAAGTGACTGAGAAGTGACCTCTGGGAGACTCAGAAGTGACCACTGAGAGACTGAGAAGTGATTGAGAAGTTCCCTCTGAGAGACTGAGAAGTGACCTCTGAGAGACTTAGAAGTGACCTCTGAGTGACTGAGAAGTGACCTCTGAGATACTGAAAATTGACCTCTGAGAGACTAAGAAGTGGCCTCTGAGAGACTGAGCAGGGACCACTGAGAGACTGAGAAGTGACTGAGAAGTGACCTCTGAGAGACTGAGAAGTGACCACTGAGAGACTGAGAATTGACTGAGAAGTGACCTCTGAGAGACTGAGAAGTGACTGAGAAGTGACCTCTGAGAGACTGAGAAGAGACTGAGAAGTGACCTCTGAGAAACTGAGAAGTGACTGAGAAGTGACCTCTGAGAGACTGAGAAGAGACTGAGAAGTGACCTCTGAGAAACTGAGAAGTGACTGAGAAGTGACCTCTTAGAGACTGAGAAGTGACCACTGAGAGACTGAGAAGTGATCACTGAGAAGTGACCTCTGGGAGACTCAGAAGTGACCACTGAGAGACTGAGAAGTGATTGAGAAGTTCCCTCTGAGAGACTGAGAAGTGACCTCTGAGAGACTTAGAAGTGACCTCTGAGTGACTGAGAAGTGATCTCTGAGATACTGAAAATTGACCTCTGAGAGACTGAGAAGTGACCTCTGAGAGACTGAGCAGGGACCACTGAGAGACTGAGAAGTGACTGAGAAGTGACCTCTGAGAGACTGAGAAGTGACCACTGAGAGACTGAGAAGTGACTGAGAAGTGACCTCTGAGAGACTGAGAAGAGACTGAGAAGTGACCTCTGAGAAACTGAGAAGTGACTGAGAAGTGACCTCTGAGAGACTTAGAAGAGACTGAGAAGTGACCTCTGAGAAACTGAGAAGTGACTGAGAAGTGACCTCTTAGAGACTGAGAAGTGACCACTGAGAGACTGAGAAGTGATCACTGAGAAGTGACCTCTGGGAGACTCAGAAGTGACCACTGAGAGACTGAGAAGTGATTGAGAAGTGACCTCTGAGAGACTGAGAAGAGTCTGAGAAGTGACCTCTGAGAGTCTTAGAAGTGACCTCTGAGTGACTGAGAAGATACTGAGAAGTGACCTCTGAGAGACCGTGATGTGACCTCTGAGAGACTGAGAAGTGACCTCTGAGAGACTGAGCAGGGACCACTGAGAGACTGAGAAGTGACTGAGAAGTGACCTCTGAGAGACTGAGAAGTGACTGAGAAGTGACCTCTGAGAGACTGAGAAGAGACTGAGAAGTGACCTCTGAGAAACTGAGAAGTGACTGAGGAGTGACCTCTGAGACACTGAGAAGAGACTGACAAGTGACCTCTGAGAAACTGAGAAGTGACCACTGAGAGACTGAGAAGTGACCACTGAGAAGTGACCTCTGGGAGACTCAGAAGTGACCACTGAGAGACTGAGAAGTGATTGAGAAGTGACCTCTGAGAGACTGAGAAGAGACTGAGAAGTGACCTCTGAGAGACTGAGAAGTTGACCACTGAGAGACTGAGAAGTGACTGAGAAGTGACCTTTGAGAGACTGAGAAGTGACCACTGAGAGACTGAGAATTGACTGAGAAGTGGCCTCTGAGAGACTGAGAAGTGACTGAGAAGTGACCTCTGAGAGACTGAGAAGTGACCTCTGAGAAACTGACAAGTGACTGAGAAGTGACCTCTGAGAGACTGAGAAGTGACCACTGAGAGACTGAGAAGTGACTGAGAAGTGACCTCTGGGAGACTCAGAAGTGACCACTGAGAGACTGAGAAGTGATTGAGAAGTTCCCTCTGAGAGACTGAGAAGTGACCTCTGAGAGACTTAGAAGTGACCTCTGAGTGACTGAGAAGTGACCTCTGAGATACTGAAAATTGACCTCTGAGAGACTAAGAAGTGGCCTCTGAGAGACTGAGCAGGGACCACTGAGAGACTGAGAAGTGACCACTGAGAGACTGAGAATTGACTGAGAAGTGACCTCTGAGAGACTGAGAAGTGACTGAGAAGTGACCTCTGAGAGACTGAGAAGAGACTGAGAAGTGACCTCTGAGAAACTGAGAAGTGACTGAGAAGTGACCTCTGAGAGACTGAGAAGAGACTGAGAAGTGACCTCTGAGAAACTGAGAAGTGACTGAGAAGTGACCTCTTAGAGACTGAGAAGTGACCACTGAGAGACTGAGAAGTGATCACTGAGAAGTGACCTCTGGGAGACTCAGAAGTGACCACTGAGAGACTGAGAAGTGACTGATAAGTGACCTCTGAGAAACTGAGAAGTGACTGAGAAGTGACCTCTGAGAGACTGAGAAGAGACTGAGAAGTGACCTCTGAGAAACTGAGAAGTGACTGAGAAGTGACCTCTTAGAGACTGAGAAGTGACCACTGAGAGACTGAGAAGTGATCACTGAGAAGTGACCTCTGGGAGACTCAGAAGTGACCACTGAGAGACTGAGAAGTGACTGATAAGTGACCTCTGAGAGTCTTAGAAGTGACCTCTGAGTGACTGAGAAGATACTGAGAAGTGACCTCTGAGAGACCGTGATGTGACCTCTGAGAGACTGAGAAGTGACCTCTGAGAGACTGAGAAGTGACTGAGAAGTGACCTCTGAGAGACTGAGAAGTGACCTCTGAGAGACTGAGAAGATACTGAGAAGTGACCTCTGAGAGACTGTGAAGTGACCTCTGAGAGACTGAGAAGTGACCTCTGAGAGACTGAGAAGTGACTGAGAAGTGACCTCTGAGAGACTGAGAAGTGACCTCTTAGAGACTGAGAAGAGACTGAGAAGTGACCTCTGAGAGACTGAGAAGTGACCTCTGAGAGACTGAGAAGTGACCTCTGAGAGTGAGAAGTGACTGAGAAGTGACCTCTGAAAGACTGAGAAGAGACTGAGAAGTTACTGAGAAGTGACCTCTGAGAGACTGAGAAGTGACCTCTGAGAGATTGAGAAGATACTGAGAAGTGACCTCTGAGAGACTGAGAAGTTACTGAGAAGTGACCTCTGAGAGACTGAGAAGTGACCTCTGAGAGATTGAGAAGATACTGAGAAGTGACCTCTGAGAGACTGAGAAATGACCTCTGAGAGACTGAGAAGATACTGAGAAGTGACCTCTGAGAGACTGTCAAGTGACCTCTGAGAGAATGAGAAGTGACCTCTGAGAGACTGAGAAGTGACCACTGAGAGACTGAGAATTGACTGAGAAGTGACCTCTGAGAGACTCAGAAGTGACCACTGAGAGACTGAGAAGAGACTGAGAAGTGACCTCTGGGAGACTCAGAAGTGACCACTGAGAGACTGAGAAGTGATTGAGAAGTGACCTCTGAGAGACTGAGAAGAGACCGAGAAGTGTCCTCTGAGAGACTTAGAAGTGACCTCTGAATGACTGAGAAGTGACCTCTGGGAGACTGAGAAGTGACCTCTGAGAGACTGAGAAGTGACCTCTGAGAGACTGAGAAGTACCTCTGAGAGACTGAGAAGAGAATGAGAAGTGACCTCTGAGAGACTGAGAAGTGACCACTGAGAGACTGAGAAGTGACTGAGAAGTGACCTCTGAGAGACTGAGAAGAGACTGAGAAGTGACCTCTGGGAGACTTAGAAGTGACTGAGAAGTGACCCCTGAGAGACTGAGAAGAGACTGAGAAGTGACCTCTGAGAGACTGAGAAGAGACCTCTGAGAGACTGAGAAGTGTCCTCTTAGAGACTGAGAAGAGACCTCTGAGAGACTGAGATGTGACCTCTGAGAGACTGAGAAGAGACAGATAATTGACCTCTGAGAGACTGAGAAGAGACAGAGAAGTGACCTCTGAGAGACTGAGAAGTGACCTCTGAGAAACTGAGAAGTGACTGAGAAGTGACCTCTGAGAGACTGAGAAGAGACTGAGAAGTGAACTCTCAGGGACTGAGAAGTGACTGAGAAGTGACCTCTGAGAGACTGAGAAGAGACTGAGAAGTGGACTCTGAGAGACTGAGAAGAGACTGAGAAGTGACCTCTGAGAGACTGAGAAGAGACCTCTGAGAGACTGAGAAGTGACCTCTTAGAGATTGAGAAGAGACCTCTTAGAGACTGAGATGTGATCTCTGAGAGACTGAGAAGAGACAGAGAATTGACCTCTGAGAGACTGAGAAGAGACAGAGAAGTGACCTCTGAGAGACTGAGAAGTGACCTCTGAGAAACTGAGCATTGACTGAGAAGTGACCACTGAGAGACTGAGAAGTGACTGAGAATTTACCTCTGAGAGACTGAGAAGCGACTGAGAAGTGACCGCTGAGAGACTGAGAAGTGACCTCTGGGAGACTGAGAAGTGACCTCTGGGGGACTGAGAAGTGACCTCTGAGAGACTGAGAAGTGACCTTTGAGAGACTGAGAAGAGACCTCTGAGAGACTGAGAAGAGACCTCTGAGAGACTGAGAAGTGACCTCTGAGAGACTGAGAAGTGACTGAGAAATGACCCCTGAGAGACTGAGAAGAGACCTCTGAGAGACTGAGAAGTGACTGAGAAGTGAGCACTGGGAGACTGACAAGTGACTGAGAAGTGACCTCTGAGAGACTGAGAGGCGACTGAGAAGTGACCACTGAGAGACTGAGAAGTGACCTCTGGGAGACTGAGATGTGACCACTGAGAGACTGAGAAGTGACTGAGAAGTGACCTCTGAGAGACTGAGAAGAGACTGAGAAGTGACCTCTGAGAGACTGAGAAGTGACCTCTGGGAGACTGAGAAGTGACCACTGAGAGACTGAGAAGTGACCTCTGAGAGACTGAGAAGTGACCTCTGAGAGACTGAGAAGAGACTGAGAAGTGCCCTCTGAGAGACTGAGAAGAGACCTCTGAGAGGCTGAGAAGAGACTGAGAAGTGACCTCTGAGAGACTGAGAAGTGACTGAGAGGTGACCTCTGAGAGACTTAGAAGTGACTGAGATGTGACCTCTGAGAGACTGAGAAGAGACTGAGAGACTGAGATGCGACTGAGAAGTGACCTCTGAGAGACTGAGAAGTGACCACTGAGAGACTGAGAAATGTCCTCTGAGAGACTGTGAAGTGACTTATGAGAGACTGAGAAGTGACCTCTGAGAGACTGAGAAGTGACCTCTGAGAGACTGAGAAGTGACCTTTGAAAGACTGAGAAGTGACCTCTGAGATACTGAGAAGTGACTGAGAAGTGTAGATCATAAAAATCTATGGAGCACTCCATAAACATAAGCACACTAATGCTCTTCCTGTGCACAATTAGATTATGTTATGGAGCATAATGGAGAGATGCAGACACACACACACACACCTACACACACACACACACACACACACACACACATAGATTATGTTATGACTAGTAATTGGGAATATGGGCAGGTGAATGGGATTGGAAATGATGGTAATTGAAAGTTAATGTAATGAAGCGACATACAATCTCCAACATCTGCTTTCCTGCCTGCTAGTTGTTCATAGGTATAATAATTACATTGACAGGCAATGCTGCTATGGCCGTGACCTGTCAAAGAAAAGGTTGTTGGATGAATACCCTAAATTGAGTGAAGTGAAGGATTGAATGTCTTTCTTGTATTGACAACCGTTAATTCATCAAATGGATGTTTTTGAGTTCAGTAGCCTGATGGACAAAGTGCTACATTTCAATGCAATGCAGTTTAAAGTCTACTCTGAATAGATTTACTTAGAAATAATGTAATCTAGTCTCTACCTGTATTTTGCAATTGATGGTTGCAATAAAACAATTAAAATAAAATAAACGGAAAATGTTCCAATAAAGTAAAATACTTACTCTAAGAACTATAAACTATTAGGGCTCATGCATATCCCCTCAGCTCTAAATCATTTTCTAATATTTATTTAGAATAATTAAAGGGAAGATTGCAGAATGAGGTTGCTGTTAAACATTCTGATTAGTTTCATCCTTTCAACTAAAGTCCAAATACGACATATAAATGTGTATTTTGCGAGAAATGTGTATTTTATCAAGTCGGAAAAGTGTTCGGATAAGTGACATACAGTTGAAGTCGGAAGTTTACATACACCTTAGCCAAATACATTTAAAGTCAGTTTTTCACAATTCCTGACATTTAATCCTAGTAAACATTCCCTGTTTTAGGTCAGTTAGGATCACCACTTTATTTGAAGAATGTGAAATGTCAGAATAATAGTAGAGATAATTATATCTTTCATCTTTTATTTCTTTCATCACATTCCCAGTGGGTCTTTTGATTTTCCCATGATGTCAAGCAAAGAGGCACTGAGTTTGAAGATAGGCCTTGAAATACATCCACAGGTACACCTCCAATTGACTCAAATCATGTCAATTAGCCTATCAGAAGCTTCTAAAGCCATGACATCTTTTTCTGGAATTTTCCAAGCTGTTTAAAGGCACAGTGTACTTAGTGTATGTAAACTTTTGACCCACTGGAATTGTGATACAGTGAATTATAAGTGAAATAATCTGTCTATGAACAATTGTTGGAAAAATTACTTGTGTCATGCACAAAGTATATGTCCTAACCGACTTGCCAAAACTATAGTTTGTTAACAAGAAATTTGTGGAGTGGTTGAAAAACGAGTTTTAAGGACTCCAACCAAAGTGAATGTAAACTTCCGACTTCAACTGTACATGTAAATAGGAGCACTACATGAGCAGGAGTGAAGCCTCTGTCCACTAAAGACGGTGAAGACCCACATCATCCCAAATCCAGTTGTAGCTTGCCTTCTAGCTTATTCCATCCCCAAACTCCGTGCTAGAGCCGTGTGAGTGGGGCAGTTCCTTTTGCATGGGCCCGGTGCACTTAGATAGTTGGCTATCTGTGTTTTTATCATCTACTAGCAACATAACATGACAAAACTCTTTAATACCTACTTCCCCGATTCACCTAGGCTCAGTTATTCCTATATGCAATAAAAATAATAGATATACTGTACAGTTTGAATATTGCATTTCTTTCAATACTTGTTGTATAGGCTAAACATTTAGAGCTAACACTGGGCTTTGAAACCTCTCTTTATTCTCTATGAAAGAAGTATCAGGATGTATCGGAAGCCAGCATTCTTTATTTTCAGCTGTGATTCACTGAATGGGATTGCATAATGTGTGTGTGTGCGTGTGTGTGTGTGTGTGTGTGTGTGTGTGTGTGTGTGTGTGTGTGTGCGTGTGCGTGCGAGTGCGTGCGAGTGTGCGTGCGAGTGTGTGTGCGAGTGTGCGTGCGAGTGTGAGTGCGAGTGTGTGCATTTGCTGTGCCCTTCTCTGGTTGGCGTCCTTTCCCTCTCAGGTAGTCTGCCTCCAGAGTCTACTACAATTCTGTGTTCATCTACCTGTCTGCCTCCTGCCTCCCCACTCCCCACACACCTCGCCAATAAGTCATACATTTGGCTCCTAACTATGCCTGTTGAGCCGGGATCAGAGAGAGAGAGATTAGATGATGTGAGGTGGATCGATGGCTTATGGCTGGCCAGAGCTTGCTTGCTTGCACACAAACACACACACACACACGTGTGTGGACATGCAGACACACAAAAACACATCCACACACAAGCAGACACATACACATACACATTATGTTATGCAGACCCCCTTTGTAGACAGAAGGAGAATGATGAGGTAATCCTCCAGGCACACCAAGCGCTGTTGACTGAATGACTGAGAGGCCTCCATTTGATGAAGGAGAAACAAAAGACAACAGATCACAGATGTCTCCATATCTCCTCGGTGTTTGGGGGAAGATGTGCGATGGAGACACAGGGAGAGAGAGAGAACCCAGACAGACCTTGTTTATTTATTTATCTATGGCTTTATTTATTTATTTCCTCCATTTGCAGAGCGCAGCGTGGCTCCGCTTCCTGTTGTTACGGCTTGTTTGTCGTTGTTTGTTTACCGACAGACACTGACAGACAGACAAATGCCCTCATAGGGGGAGGCGCTCAGAGAGAAGTATAGTGCAAACGGACAAATTAGAGAAACGCAAAATCTACGTGTTACCAACAACCCAGCATACCTCATCATAACAAGAATCACATCTACATGATCCAAATATCCACCACCAATTGATTCTCTACTACTGTGGGATTTATGAGGACTTTTAAGACTCAGTCAGTCACATTCGTCAGCCTGGGACCGTGCTGGTCTATAAAGCTCAGTGAGTCTCTGAGATCTATGCAGGGCAAATAGTCTGCTGTGTGAAAGATCTGGTCGCCATGGGGATGTGTCTGTCTGACTGTGTTATCTGTTCAGAGAGGGAGCTGGCACATCAGACAGTCGGTCTGTTGTATCGACAGACTGGGATAATGATACAACTAATGTCTACGCTCAACGACAGAGCGAGACATTGTTGGGATAAAGTTTGTCCAAAATCAGGAGTTTTGGTTTTTTATTTAGTCTGGTGTGTCTCCGTGCTATCTTGTGTGAGTGTATGTGCGTGCGTGGGGGTAATATTTCCTCATATTTATCTGCTGTTTACAAGATTACACTCAATGTTTTTAAATGAATGCAAACAATGTCCTAAACTGCAATTTACAGTTTGTTAAAATAGAATGAAATGTACATGACTAATCTCTCAATGTCAACTGTTTTTTGTCTTTGTCTTGCAGGTATCCCCAATAGCATTGGTCCAGTTAGTAAGTAAATTCAAAGCAGAAAAGAAAACACAGAAACTGCTTGATGCTTTGCTATGTCTTATCATATCCCTCCCTAAAGTCCACTTGGTTTTAAATGTTCATTTCTGATTTAGGTCCTCCATTATTCATTAAGTGAAGGATCAGTCATAATTGGTTTGGAAATGTTCATTATGCCAGGGTTAGTCTAATTCCCTGTTGTTTTCCTCCCTAAAGGAAATAGCAATAGCTCTCTGCCTTATTGTCTAGAATTGCTCAGTGTGGAGGTGGACTAATTCACCTTCAACAAGATAAGCCTAGATAGCAGCCATACGCCTGTGCATGCATACAAAACATGTTTTTGCCCCTATGCATTATACATAAATGGCATATAGAGTTTATGAAAGTGCCCGGATCTCAGTGGTGGAATAATGTCAGTGAGGTCAGTTTAATATGAGCGCTGGATATTATCTGCTGCAGCCAGTCGCCCCTGGAGCACAGAGAGAGACGTCTAGAGACGTAGTCTGGTGTTACCACAGCAGCCAGCTGGGACTGCAACTCGGGAGAATAACAGGAGACGCACACACCAAGGCTGCGTGTGAAATGGCACCCTATTCCCTCTACAGTGCACTACTTTTGACCCGAGATCTATGGGCCCTGGTCAAAGTGTGTGCACTATGTAGGGAATCGGGGGTGTCATTTCAGACAT
Organism: Oncorhynchus mykiss; assembly: GCF_013265735.2. Taxonomy (NCBI): domain Eukaryota; kingdom Metazoa; phylum Chordata; class Actinopteri; order Salmoniformes; family Salmonidae; genus Oncorhynchus; species Oncorhynchus mykiss. Next base: position 21,677,450 of record NC_048575.1, on the reverse strand, counting down.
ACACAGGTATTGAACAAGCCAAAGTGCATTCAGAGCCCCAGCCCATTCCACATCAATCCACCTATCAATCGACGTATTGATTGATGTGGAATTCTCCTGAGGTGCAGTCCCTAGCTAGCACCCCCTCTATGGGGGAAAAAACAAGATACACAAATCAGCTAAGATGGACAGCATCCCATTAGTCTTGAATGGTTTCCTCTCTTTGATTCCTGGCTGTATCTCCATGACTGCAGATATCTAAAGGACTATATAGGTTAGAGCAATATGGCTACCAGACCTACCCAATCATTTTATGTGTCAGCATTCATGAAGGGAAAGAGACAAGGAAAGGAAGCTGTTTATAAGTAGTGGGACGTAGCCATGATCAGAATTTACAATGGTATCAGCATATTGGCTAGTTGGCTAGTTGGCGATGAACTTCAAACCACAACAGTAACTACAACTGATGTCAAACTAACGTAAACGTAAACCGATAATTTGATTCAAACAATAACCAGTTTGTCATGAATATTCTGAAACATTTGTTGTCAGAAATTAGCTTAGAACCAAGTGGACCCCCTCCCTCCCACTACCTGAAACCCCCAATCTTAGAGAGCTGAATGTGTTCAGTGTTGTCTCCTGCCTGTGCATGACCAATGCTCTTTACATATGCTGCATGCATGTTCTCCATACATATATATATATATATATATATATATATATATATATATATATATATATATATATATATATATACTGTATATGCTGTACATGCACCACTCACATGTCACCACCTCGCTTGCTCCTCCCCAACCCAACCCCACACTTAGTCAGACCATCACCAACGGCTGCTCTCTCTCTCTTAGTGGGGAGTGTCTGTATTACAGCCTGTCTGTCTGTCTGTCTGTGGGACTCACAGAAAGGACTCACTCACCGACTGACTGACGATGGCCAAGTCTGTACGGTTCATTCAGACCAGGCCTGTAGGTATTGAAACACTCACGAGATGCTGTCTGTCTTTCTTTACACCAGCAGACGCACCTCCATACCTACCACAACATGAAACACTACCCAGCTGTGGTAGTGTAGACACACCAAGGATGAAGTTGGGGTAAACCAAACTGAAATCGTGTGTATGTAGCTATGTCCTCTCAAATACAAAAGAACCAACCAGAACACAGCTAAATGTCCTTGAGGACAGCAAACAGAAAACACTGCACTTTTTCATATTGTTGTTTGAAGGTAATTTAATTCTTTATTGACTTTTCCTCAATTCTATTTCAAGTTGATTAAGCCAGCCAGATTTGCCCTAATGCAGCCATTGAAGCAAAGTTTAAATTAAAATAGAAACGATTCTGGGCTCTGCGAGATTTCATTTCATTATGACAGCAGCATTGATTATAATCCGTCACTTCTCATTAAGCACGGCTTACCTGTATTCTCCCTCACCCTAATAACTAATAGAAGAACAGATGTGATACTTATTGGATCCACATAATGCTCTAATTTCTCTAATCAAATTCCTCTAATTATGAAGCCAATGAGAAGAAAATACTCCACATGTCAATTTATTATATTTTTTTTTATCCAATGAGGGAAGTATTTGTGTTGTCACTTTGATTTCTGGATTTCACAAACATTATTCCTTGGTCGATGTAAAATGAAGCAGTGCATGCTTTCTATCTGTTCTTTCATTCGTTAGTTTTTTTTCTCCTTATCCTGTGAAACAGAACTTCCCATCACAGTTACTGATCAATATCTCAACAGAACATATTCTCCCGATAACAATCCAAAACCCCTAAATACTTTCAATAAATAACTTGCTGGCCAATATTGGATTCTGGCCAATATTGCTGAACAATTTATTTAGGACTGACATGACATACTATGTACTTTATCAGTTATGGAGCTGTCATGGAGAGGGTTTGGATAGTAACTCAATCAGTCAAACACTACAGTATATACTGACTGTATGTCTGTGTGCCTGAGTGCATGAATACCCAAACCCATGAATTACCCATATCTTTAACAAGACTGAATGTATTACAAACGATTAGACACAACACACGGTAATGCTCACTATCCAATGGCACAGTAGTTAAGTTGCTTGTGACACTATTGGACACTAATCACCGGCCATTGATCACATAATCACACTGAAGTCAGTGATACTGCGACACAGAGACTTGGTGATGCTTTCGTGGGGGATTAAAATACTAGAATACAACGACTAGCCTTTCCTTCTGTCTCTGCTTGACTTAAGACAACTCCATCACCTAACCAACCGACCAACCACAACCACCAAACACCGCCAGTATTTCCCCCGTCATGGAAATACAGAATTGTATGTAATTAGGTTACAGTACACCACAACTATCAGTCATTCCAACCCCTGACACACCACATTATGTATTAATCGTTATTCCTCGACCAGAAATACACTGTAATTAGATATTGATTGAATAGTCAATTTGATGAATTAAACAAAATGCCTGCGACAACTTAGTTTTCTATCTATACACTCTTAGAACAAAAAGGTGCTAAGTAGAACCATACAGGGTTCTTTGGTTTGTCCCCATAGGTGAACCCTTTTTGGTGATAGGTAGAACGCTTTGCAGAGGGTTCTACCTAGAACCCTTGATGTAGGGTTCTACATAAAATCCCCTGTGGTTCTACCAATAACCCTTTTTATCTTTGATGGGTTCTTCCTAGAACAATCTCTGAACAGTTCCATCAGCCTTATTAGCCTTATGAATTTTACTCTTTATGACAATATATATCATAAGATCGTTCTTTGAGTGCCTAGTTATACCATAACACAGTGGTGTTAGGAAACTCCTGGTTTACAGGCCAAATCAGGTCAGGAAGTCACATTATGCTGGCCTGCAAAGTGATTTGTAATTCCTATTGGATATTGGAATCCAGCCAGAGTGAGGATATCACCAGCAACCTGCATTCAGAATGACTGCCACTGTAGGGAAGATTGATTAATAGGACTGCCTAAATTATCTAAACGGGAACAACCATCTCAGTAGTGGGTGCAATAAGTCCAACTACTTAGTTAAGGATGTTTTTATTTATATTTGTGTAGTATAAGATTAATAAACCAATCAATGTACATAAAAAAATACCGATATTGAAATGAACAATTCTGAAAATCCATCTTCAAAAGGAGCAAGCTGGGAAATGTGATAATCATGGGTGTAGTTTTGAGTGTTTTTTCTCTACACAGTAAAAATGACACACAATCACACTCAACTCTGGTTATTAACACCAGCACTGAGGTTATTTTACACCACTGAGTGTTAAAGTAACTGTCCAGTATTTTCAGATTTCTATGAAATATGACCTATAATTAATTACAATGTGAGTTAAATAGTTTTCCTTCCAGAAAATGTTAATTAACAATGTTAAAGGCAGCTTTTCTGTGTTGGAATGGTGTGGGCGTACCCCAACAACAGAATGGTCTGGGTGTATACCGGTCATTCAAAATATAAATGCCAGTAGACCGCTGATTGGCAAGCTCATCCTCTATGACCATATAGCAAGCATTTTTTAAACGGTCTGTTTGAGATACAAGTTTGAGGTGGGGTTTTTGAAGTGTTTTATCTTCAGGTTAAGCTTAATAAGTATAGGATAAGTTAGGATGAGTCAACAACATTATTTGAGTATGAGTTAACAGAATATTCACTTTTAAAAGTGAGATTTTCACTGGATAGTTAGTTTACAATAATTTAACTCCTGAATCAACACTATAAATGTTACATTGAATAATCAACACTAGGTAAACCTGGCCAATTTGCTGTGTGGGTAAAAATAACAGTGCCTTCAGAAAGTATTCACACTCTTTGACTTTTTCCACATTTTGTTGTGTTACAGCCTGGCCTACACACAATACTCCATAATGTGAAAGTGTAGTATTAGTAGTATTAATTAAATATGAAACGCTGAAATGTCTTGTGTTAATAAGTATTCAACCCCTTTGTTATGGCATGCCTAAATAAGTTCAGGAGTAAAAATGTGTTTAACAAGTCACATAATAAGTTATTTAGACTCACTCTGTGTACAATAATAGTGTTTAACATTATTTTTGAATGACTACCTCATCTCTGTACCCCACACGTGATTATCTATAAAGTATCTCGGTAGAACAGTGAATTTCAAACACATTTTCAACCACAAAGACCAGGGAGGTTTTCCAAAGCCTCGGAAAGAATGGGGCGGCAGGTAGCCTAGTGGTTAAAGCGTCGGGCCAGTAACCGAAAGGTTCTGCCCCTGAACAAAGCAGTTAACCCACTGTTCCCCGGTAGGCCATCATTGTAAATAAGAATTTGTTCTTAACTGACTTGCCTAGTTAAATTAAAAAGAAATGTAATGGCTGTGATAAGAGACAACTGAGGATGGATCAACAAAATTGTTGTTATTCCACAATACTAACCTAAATGACAGAGTGAAAAGAAAGAAGCCTGTACAGAATAAAAATATTCCAAAATATGCATCCTGTTTGCAACAAGGCACTAAAGTAAAACTGAAAAAAATGTGGCAAAGAAATTAACTTTATGTCCTGAATACAACGCGTTATTTTTAGGGCAAGTCCAACAACACATCACTGAGGACCACTCTTCATATTTTCAAGCATGGTGGGGGCTGCATCATGTTATGGGTATGCTTGCCATTGGCAACGACTAGGGAGTCTTTTAAGATATAGAATAGAGCTAAGCACAGGCAAAATCCTAGAAGAAAACTTGGTTCAGTCTGCTTTCCAAAAGACACTGGGAGACATTCACCTTTCAACAGGACATTAACCTAAACACAAGGCCAAATATACACTGGAGTTGCTTACCAAGACGACATTGAATATTCCTGAGTGGCCTAGTAACAGTTTTTTCTTGAATTGTCTTGAAAATCTAGCAAGACTTGAAAATGGCTGTTCAGAAATGATCAACACCCAACTTGACAGAGCTTGAAGAATTGTAAGTAGAATAATGTGCACATATTGTATAATCCAGGTGTGCAAAGCTTACCCAGAAAGACGCACAGCTGTAATCGCCTCCAAAGGTGATTCTAACATGTATTGACTTAAGGGTGTCAATACTTATGAAAATTAGATATTTCTGTATTTTATTTTCAATATATTTTCAAAAATGTCCGAAAACATATTTTCACTTTGTCATTATGGGGTATTGTGTGTATAATATTTCATCCATTTTTAAAACAGACTGTAACACAACAAAATCTGGAATAAGTCAAGGGGTATGAATACTTTCTGATGAGACTATACAGTATATGTAAAATTATTATGGGAAAACCAGATACATGCACAAATATTCTCACCCCTATCTTTGAAATCTTATCAGGTTGCTCAAACTCCTGATGTTAAAGTTTAAACTGAGATAAACACACAAGCTGAGGCACTATTTAATAGTACCACAAAATATAATAAAAAAGCTTATTCAGATTCAGAAGGGTTCCCTTCTGGCCCTCCAAACAATCACCGAAGAACCCTTTCTTCCAAAAACAGGTAATCAGATAAAAAAGGTTCTAGGTAGAACTCGTTGCCTTACAAAGAACCAATGTCTTCAAAAAAAAGTGTTCTTCCGATGAAAACGGTTCCTGGCAGAACCCTATTCCTCCTCAAATAACCTTTTAGAACCCTTTTTTCTAAGAGTGTACATTATTAAGCCAGCCTCCATGTTTGCATAAGTTATGATCCCACTACATATCAGAGAGAATCTCAAGTTGTTGTTTTTTTGTTTTTTTTTATGTTATGTTTATTCATCATTGCCATCAATGCACACACTCAAGTGAGCCATGAAACTACACAATTACATACAATGTCCCTGGGACAACATCTGGTGTTGGGATGCAACTACTGCTTGTCCCCGTATAGGCTTGACGGTCATTCTGTTGTTATGAGATGTTCTGAGTAAAGCCATGCCGAAGATGTATGTCTAGTTGTCTACATATGTCCCACCAGTCAACTCTTAGCAGAACCTCTACTGTTAGTGCATCTGATGTCCACTATAGCCAGTGCACCTAATCATTTATGGTTTCTCCCAATTGCATGCAGTTCGGCAGAATGTCTCATCCCTAGGTGTTGCTAACCGAAACCAAGGTAGGCTATACCTCCATATAAGATTAAACATATCTCTTCACAGATCTACCTCATATATACAGTAGTTAAACAGTGACTGTACTAGCTGTGACAGTTGAAACCAGATCCACCAGGAGGGAGCTTTTTCTGTTAATCTGTGTCAAAACCCTTAGTGATTTAGATTTTGTAAACTTGAAAAAAAAGCACCTTTGAAATGGGCAAGTTTGATTCCTGGCGTAGTCGGCAGACACTTGCATTAGCTGCAACATGCTGTTACAATATCCGCCTCTCCTCCCCTTCTCTTCTTGAGCCCCAAGATGCGGATTCTCTCCACAGGAGCAGGATGACGATAGGCATTCTGTCTTTCTCTCTCTCTCTCTCTCTCTTCCATTCCATTTCAATATCCTTAGATTATCCCCTTCGTTTTAATTAGGCGTGGCGCTTCTAGGGATTCTAGAATCCTATCTGAGCTCGGCGGAAGAAAATAGGGCGATTTCACAGAGCGGTTTATGTAGATTGATTTCAGGCAATCTCAAGTTGATCCATTGTGCTGATGTGCTGTGGCTGTGGCGACCGTTTTGCAAACAAACTGCCCATGTATTTCCATACAGAGCACTAGCCAAGCGGATGTGAAGATGTAGAGCCCTCAAACTCAACTCTGGACCTCGAAGCCAGTTTCACTGCATTTTTTTATCGTTCCCCTCTAATCGGGGACTGATTTAGACCTGGGACACCAGGTGTGTGCAATTAATTATCAGGTAGAACAGAAAACCAGCAGGCTCCAGAACTCGTAGGGTTAGAGTTGAGTATCCCTGATATAGAAGGTATAGTGTTTCTGTCATAGGTTTATCTCAGGCGAGAACATGGGAGAGCATGTGAGAGGGGCTCAGTCAGGGTTGACCATTACTTCACCTCCAGTTTGTTTGCTTGTTATCTGATGGAGAAGAGATGCGGGCAGCAGTGGGATTGTTGTGTGCCGCGCCAGTGAGCCTCGACCGAATGCCTCGATGAACAGACCTATGGGAAATTATCCCACTGGGCTTTCCTAGAGGATGTGTGGTGTTGGTCCGTCAGGAGAATGTAATACCAGAACAGAACACTGCTGTTCATCTACATTGTGACGACAATAGCATGGTGTTGTTGGACTCTCTCTCACGCGGTTTGGATACTAATGACAGTATATGACTGATAACTTATTTTTACCTCTCGTCTCTTCCAAATGGTAAACTTGAGCAGATTCCATGCAACATGATTCAACAGACTGCATCTGTAACTGTCAGGGCAACAACACTTAACGCCCCAGCACTAGAATGTTATTCTAGAACTTCTTCTTCTTACAGTGCAATGATAGTGAAGACATTGTGGCGGTATTAATTCCTCTAATATTTGCTGTCTCAGAATATAACACTAAATATATAGGATCCCCTCTCTCGTTGTTCATTTAATAATTCATGCCAGACTTCACTGGATGTTCATTTCAAACTTTTTTGTGCTATAGTGAAAAAGTAGGAATGTGTATGATTCTCCTTTCTTTAACCCTTCTGAACATTCTATTATTTCATGTTTCAACAAACTATATCATGCTTCTGTTTATTTATTTGTTTTGTTTTTCTTCTTTTTAATCTGTTTGTTGTCTAGTAGCTCCTCAAGTTGCTTTGTCAACTGTCCCTTCAGTTCAAGTTGCAAACAGCAAGCGAGGTAGGAGATTCTCAGATTCATACAGTGCCCCTCTGTGTCAGCAGTTGTCCAAAGCCATGTCCCCACTGTATGAATCTAGAATGACCAGTGTATGTGCTACTTTAGCTACTTAACCCAACCCTACCCCTGTAGTACCATGTAGTACTAATCCACAACTATCCCCATGAACTATGACCAATGTGCACTCTGTATCCATAAAGGGTGGAGTTTGCTTAACTGTGCTACTTGTTAGCAAATAGACCAGAACATTATTATTTTTTTTGAATAGAGTTGAATAAACTAGCTAGGCCGCAGTCTTTAATTTCCAAGGCTCTATGCCTTTTGTGGTGACCGACGGAAAGACCTGACCTCAATCCAGAACTTAATAACCACAATCCCTCCCCAAAGCCCCTGTAGCTCAGAGAGGGCTGTGTGTCCAGCTGCCTGTATCTCAGATAGGGCTGTGTGTCCAGCTGCCTGTAGCTCAGAGAGGGCTGTGTGTCCAGCTGCCTGTAGCTCAGAGAGGGCTGTGTGTCCAGCTGCCTGTAGCTCAGAGAGGGCTGTGTGTCCAGCTGCCTGTAGCTCAGAGAGGGCTGTGTGTCCAGCTGCCTGTAGCTCAGTGAGGGCTGTGTGTCCAGCTGCCTGTAGCTCAGAGAGGGCTGTGTGTCCAGCTGCCTGTAGCTCAGAGAGGGCTGTGTGTCCAGCTTCCTGTAGCTCAGAGAGGGCTGTGTGTCCAGCTTCCTGTAGCTCAGAGAGGGCTGTGTGTCCAGCTGCCTGTAGCTCAGAGAGGGCTGTGTGTCCAGCTGCCTGTCTGCAAAGGCTTAAGTAACCCATCTGACCCACCGTGAAAGTTGGTGTCAGCAGTCGCTCCACAAGACAGATTGAACCCAACTCCAAGGATGATCTGGGCCGGCCAGGTGTCACACACAAGGCTCCACTGGGATGTGACCGTCTTTGATTGGCATGCCCGCCTGACGTTGTGTGACTAAGCAGTAGGTACAGGGCGTATAGCCTGACTTTCAATCTGGGAGCTAATACTACACAACACACTACACATCACCCAACAACATGCTCCCCTTGTCACATCTCTGCATACATTCACCTGCTTCTCATGCAAAGTGCTTTTTTGTTGCAAGGTATTTATTGGCTGGGAGGGGTGTCAGGTGGCGGAGTGGTTGCTGGGACATGTAGCAACTCTTCCTCTTCCATTTGGTTCTCTGTAGAAAGGACAGTGGTGTATTTCCATTCATGTTTTTCTTTAAAAGTCATAGTTGCATGCTCTGTGGTTTAGGATTACAGTTCTGTGTGAACGTAATAACAATGGCCTGTGGATTGCACTACTGCTACAAAGGTTCCTGCTCCTCTCCTCCTCCTACTCTGAAATTAAACACACAGTAGGATAAATGAAGCCTGAACTAATTGAGATGTAAATTTCATACAGTGTGGCGTTACACACCTATGCCTTGCCCAGGTTGAAAATTACATTCCAACTCAACTTATCTTGTTTGACCTGTCTTGTACTGTGTGGCCTCGTTCCCATGAAACCCAGTTTTTGTGCCATTCCAGAATCAGAATCCTCCTCATCCTTTCCATTGTGGTGTGCTTGAAGCGAACGTCTCTTACTCTCTCCCTATAACAACGTGCTTTCTCATAGCCCCAGGGTGAACTGATGTCTCACACCACTGGCTGCATCCATCCATGCCAGACCTGTCATACTGTAGCCCTTTCCACCTCCTCCTAACCTAACATTGTCTCAATCTCAACCCCCATCTCTCCATCCTAACCTCGCATGTGATGGTGCCTCCTCGCACTACCTTGCTACTAGTACCACCGCCGCCCGCCGTAGCACATGCCCCCGCTCAACACAACCCAACCCCCACATCAACATGGCCCCTTGGTCTCTCTCCACCCTTCCTTCTTTGCAAGACTGCGAATGCTTCGGACACTCCAACCGCTGCAGCTACATCGAGCTGCTAAACTCTGTCATTTGCGTGAGCTGTAAACACAACACTAGGGGCCAGCACTGCCAGGATTGCAAGCAGGGCTACTTCCGAAATGCTTCTGCGGAGCTGGAAGATGAGAATGTGTGCATAGGTCAGTTCCCTCACCACTGTCTGTCATCATCAGCACTGCTTATACCAGCTGACCCCCGTTTACACCACGTGACCTTCACCTCATCCTTCACCTTTCACATGTCACCTTAGTGCGTCAAACCTCCAAACTTCTGCCTCATGTTTTTCACTGTCTCTTTTCCTGTTGCTGTCTGGGTCCTGTCGTTCCTCACTTGCTTCTGTCCATATGACTCGCTTCCTTCTCCACAGGGCTTATGTATTAAACAAACTGTTAGTCATCACAATCACAAGGTTTTACATTAAAGAGTATTACTTCTAAATGTGTACTGCTATGGACATGCTGTACTTTTTCTAAACTGATATACATTTTACCAGATTAGATTTTGATACTCAGGATGTTTTTGATGCTGTCTATGTCATGAGGTTTTTTATTTACGTTCTTTTAAAATAAACAATTATTCCAAATGCTGGTTATGTACACTACGTGACCAAAAGTATGTGGACACCTGCTTATCAAACATCTCATTCCAAATTCATGGGCATTAATATGGAGTTGGTCCCACCTTTGCTGCTAAAGCAGCCTCCACTCTTCTGGGAAGGCTTTCCACTAGAACATTGCTGCGGGGACTTGCTTCCATTCAGCCACAAGAGCATTAGTGAGGTCGGCACTGATGTTGGGTGATTAGACCTGGCTCGCAATCGGCGTTCCTATTCATCCCAAAGGTGTTCGATGGGGTTGAGGTCAGGACCGTGCAGGCAAGTCAAGTTCTTCCACACCGATCTCGACATTTCTGTATGCACCTCACATTGTGCACAGGGGCATTGTCATGCTGGAACAGGAAAGGGCCTTCCCCAAACTGTTGCCACAAAGTTGGAAGCACAGAATCATCTAGAATGTCATGTATGCTGTAGCATTACGATTTCCCTTCACTGGAACTAAGGGGCCATGCCCAAACCATGAAAAACAGCCCCAGACCATTATTCCTCCTCCACCAAACATTACAGTCGGCACTATGCATTGGGACAGGTAGCGTTCTCCTGGCATCCACTAAACCCAGATCACTCATTTGAAGGAGTGTCCACATACTTTTGTATAAACAGTGTATGTTTCACAAATAACCAGAAACACGTAGGAATCTGTTCTAAACATGTTTAACTTCATGCACATTCTATAAGTAGGTCCCTGTGTTTTGCGCAGTCATGTGACAGTATCCTGTATTTTAAGCCTTATGCAGGAATAAGAATTCCACCAAAAATGAAATCAGTTGTCTGAGGATGGTGCTTAACCATCTGAAGGGAGAAGAAAAGGCGGCAGTGTAAGCTTTAAATTAAAGGTTAGAATCCAGGCATGTCACATGACTGTGCAAAACACCGGACCCTATAAAAAGTATATGAAAGTATATATAGATAGTCTACATAGAGAGGTTTTACCATACGTCCCACTATGCCTTTCCATCTGTGTAGTGTGTAGTGACTCTGCACCTTACACATGCACATAGCACCCAATAAACATCTGTTGTCCCTCGCCCGCTGACGTTCTGATCTGGCTCTGGAAAACTGAAAATATTATATCCACCCCGTATCCAGGTGTCTCTTCCAGCCTGAAGGAGAGTCTAATGAACTCGCACACTCCACGCGTAAACCCAGAGGTGTCGGAGCACGACAGATAAGCATGACTGCAATGGCAACTACTGCATATGTCACTGTAGAAGTGCTAGGCCCAACCCTGCCCAGGAATAGCAATGCAATTCCATCAGTAGCCTTTATAGAGTGTGTCTCAAATGGCACCCTATTCCTATATAGTGCACTACTTTTAATGTCACCCCGATAGGGAATATAGTGCCATTTCGGACGGACCCAGAGTCAGTGCGGTCTTGCCCTGTGTATAAACCTTTACCCTTACCCTTCATAGCACGTCAATAGACGCAGTCACAGTCAAACCAGTGCTCATATATATCTTACAAATGCTGCAGAGCTATAAGGTTACCATACAGATGGGAAAGAGGAGAGCCCTGTAAGGCTTCTATGTTCACAAGCGGGATTTGGAAAGAGCTTTAGCTGTTGATAATGGTAAAGATATGGCTATTTTTGGTGTGGTTGTTTTGTTCACACATTATTCTACCCAGACAATATCCACTTATAGTATTAGTCAAATAAGCAGTTTACAGTAAACGTATTTGCCCTGTAGTTAATCAGTTTCCCATGAAATCTAATTGTGGGCCAAATTACTAATTGGAATTTTTTAGTTTTGGAATAACTTGAAATGTCTGGAGACAACATGTATTACAGTACAACAATGCCCATTTCAATGTTACCGTCCCACTTTCGTCACATTTCAAACATTCGCTGAATCATACTGGACAAGTCCAAGCTATGTAAATCCTTTCTTGTCCATTTCTCATGTAATTCCTATGACATCTCTTTGTATGTCTCCACTGTCTCTGTCTCACCTCCTCTGTTGTCATGTTTCCCTCTAACTTTCATGTCAGAAAATGTCTCATCTTCATGTCGTGTCATTTTTCTAATATGGCTACCATATTTAGGTAAATAAGGTTTTGCTTATTTCAATATATGTAAATGTGACTTGTTAAAATGCATAAAATGTTCTAGAAAATAATGAATCACCTCAAATGATCCATACAGTGCTTAATGTCTCATTTCCTTCAATCACTCTTTATCTTCATTTCACCTCATTACTTTTGAAATGGTAGCATTTCTTCTGTAAGTGATGGCTAAGTAATATGTGGCTTAGAAATGTTTCTCAATGAGCCTGCCTATGGCGGTAAAAGGTTGTAGCTGCTGTAAGAAGCCAAAGCACCACCTTGTTTTCCAGCATGTGTGTGTTTGTGTGTCTTGTTTCTACAGACTGTAGTTGTAATCCCTATGGCTCAGACAGTGTTCGCTGTAATGGCACAGGATTTTGTAAATGTAAGGAGGGAACTACAGGGGCTAAGTGTCGAGATTGTCTGCCGGGATATTTGTGGGACAATGGCTGCAAATGTAAGTAGAACCATACCCCTACTCTTGTAACTTTGCCCGAACCCCGACGGTGTACCTCTCGCTATCTCTCTACTGTATCTCTACCTCAATCTATTCTATCTCTCCTTCTATCTCTCCCCCTTTTTCTCCCTCTTACCATCTTATCTTACTCTCTACTTTCTACTTTTTCGCTGCCACTGCTTGGTTATGCAGGCATGTGCAGCTTTGAATGTCCTCACTCTTGCGGGGAGTAGGCCTATCGATTTAACCCTGACTAACGTTGACTAACCAGAAATTAGCCATTTTTCAATGATTTAAGACTCAAGGTTATGAGCCTATAATTGCAGCGATTTAGACTCAAACCATTTTCTCTCAGCTTCTACTGGTAGATGTCGCTGAGTCCGTCAGGGAAGCAACCATGCTTTGCATTTTGGATGCTTCGTATTTAGTCATTCAGTGGCGTCAAAGAGCTGAAACGTACAACAGCTGAGCTAATATTGACTGGCTGGGGAGCTGTTTGAGCAGCCCTTTCCCTCTCTCCACCATAACTGTCTGTTTAATGCTCATGTCCAGATGATGATGGCCAATGCCAGAGGTGAGCTTTTGCACTGTTCAAAATGCTGTTTATCGCTCAAATTCCAGTATGTTGTCCCAATAGTTTCTATTTAGAGGCAAAAGTAGAGAAGGCATTGAACAGGTCAGTCTACTGTACTATTCTACTAATATAGAGTACCTGATACAATCGATGTGGGATTGCTGATCCACAGGCGTCATCAGCCAGGGCAACCTCTCACTGGTCGGTTCAACTCCTGACCTGGAACGTCCTCAAGATGGTGAGTTGACAGTAATTGGCCAGATCACTGCTCGCCTGTGGATGGCTTCCAGCTTGGTGCAGATCTTTTTCACCATAACCAGCAGAATACCTTTTCAACAGCGCTTGCTTGGCGCTGTACCGCATATCTTCTGTCCTTTGTTGCCCAGAACAAAAATCAGTCTTCATGCTGATTGGGCAGGGAAACCACGGCAGCTAACTTCATCTGGGGCAGACACTTTTTGAGTGTTTAATTTAACACTATTTGAATTGAATTAACACAGGCGCTTTGGCTATGTACAACTGTGATACGTGTATTATTCCATTGTTAAACGGATCCGAATTGTTATCCACTTATTGAATATCAAATGTCAGGTTCAATCCATGTGTAAATGGATGAAAGGAGATGGATAAGTAGAAGATGCACTCTGAGGTCAGAGTGGATTAGACTGATGTAATCTGTGTACACATGGATGCACGTGGAGACAGACTGTTAATGAATACAGTTTATTAGAGTGACTGGCAGCATTCGCACCATCATGACTCCACGTTCACACATGCATGACGGGAGGTTTGAGCGCTGGTCGGCATGGAATGGAGAAGAGGAATTAACAGAGCGAGAGGAGGAGACGGGGAGATATGAACAAGCAACTTTGGTAGAGTACATGTATTACTTGCATTACATTGCTGAGAATTGTCTTAGTGAGAATGCTCTTTGTCTCTACTCAGTAAAGCACACAAGCTAGACACACATCACTGGTTTAGGCCTACACACAATAATTATACACAGCTAGTGTGAAGAAATATCTCAGATAACTGTCTTTGACGCTGTACATGAGCAGTCATGCATGGCAATGAACAAACAACGGAGAGATGTATAATTGTTATATCAAAATCAAATACATTTTTATTTCTCACATGCGCCGAATACAACAGACCTTACTGTGAAATTCTTACTTACAAGCCCTTAACCAACAACACAATTCAAGAAATAGAGTTAAGAAAATATTTACTAAATAAACTAAAGTAAAGTATAAAATAAAAAGTAACGCAATAAAATAACAATAACGAGGCTATGTACAGGGGATACCGGTACAGAGTCAATGTGTGGGGGGGGTACAGTTAGTCTAGGTAATTTGTACATGTACAATACCAGCCAAGTTTGGACACACCTACTCATTCCAGGGTTTTTGTTTATTTTACTTTTTCTTTATTTTCTACATTGTAGAATAATAGTGAAGACATCAAAACTATGAAATAACACATATGGAATCATGTAGTAACCAAAAAAGTGTTAAACAAATCAAATACATTTTATATTTGAGATTCTTCAAAGTAGCCACCCTTTGTATTGATGACAGTTTGCACACTCTTGGCATTCTCTCAACCAGCTTCATGAGGTAGTCACCTGGAATGCATTTCAATGAACAGGTAATGAAACTGGCTATCATGAGGACCGCCACAGGAAAGGAAGACCCGGAGTTACCTCTGCTGCAGAGGATAAAATAATTAGAGTTAACTGCACCTCAGATTGCAACCCAAATAAATGCTTCACAGAGTTCAAGTAACAGACACATCTCAAGATCAACTGTTCAGAGGAAACTGTGCGATACAGGCTGTCATGGTCGTATTGCTGCAAAGAAACCACTACTAAAGGACACCAATAAGAAGAAGAGACTTGCTTGGGCCAAGAAACACGAGCAATGGACATTAAACCAGTGGAAATCTGTCCATTGGTCTGACGAGTCCAAATTTGAGATATTTGGTTCCAACCGCATGTCTTTGTGAGACGCTTTGCTAGTGACGCTATCGTGATTTATTTCGAATTCAATGCGCATTTTACCAGCATGGCTACCACAGCGTTCTGCAGCGAAACGCCATCCCATCTGGTTTGTGCTTAGTGGGACTATTGTTTGTTTTTCAACAGGACAATGACCAAAAACACACATCCAGGTGATGGAGTGCTGCATCAGATGACCTGGCCTTCACAATCACCCAATTGAGATGTTTTGGGATGAGTTGGACAGCAGAGTGAAGGAAACGCAGCCAACAAGTGCTCAGCATATGTGGGAACTCCTTCTAGACTGTTGGAAAAGCATTCCTCGTGAAGCTGGAGAGAATGCCAAGAGTGTGCAAAGCTGTTATCAAGGCAAAGGGTGGCTATTTTGAAGAATTTAAAATCTCAAATATATTTTGATTTGTTTAACACTTTTTTGGTTACAACATGATTCCATATGTGCTATTTCATAGTTTTGATGTCTTCACTATTATTCTACAATGTAGAACATAGTAAAAAAATTGTTGGTGTGTCCAAACTTTTGACTGGTACTGTAAATAGGGGTAAAGTGACTATGCAGTAGGGGTACACTTTGTTGAGTATGTTTAACATAGCTATACAATTTAAATGCTGTAAAAGCTTGATGTAGATCATTATCTAACTACATTACCCATTATAATGTAGTCTTACCAACATTATAGGTCCAATGTAGGTCTATACCTGGCTATACCTGGCTCTCCTCAGATATCACTCAATTGTACATGAATAGGACAGTCTCAATCTGTATGCAGACTGGAGCATGCAATTAAAACTCTAATCTCTGGCCAAATAGAGCCCGTTCCCACAGAGGCACACCTAGCTCATTGGTTTCCTTCTCTAAATATTATCCCTCATATCAAAAGTAAACCCTATAAATCTCTGTTTATTCTCTGCGCAGGGTCTGTTTACTCTGGGAATGGTAAACGTGAGAGATTGGGAGGAACAGTGTGTGTTGATTGCATCCACCCCATCCCAATTATTGTTTACCTGTTCCTCCTCGACTGTCTCTTCAGTTTTAGTTTACCTGTTCCTCCTTGGCTGTCTCTTAAGTTTTAGTTTACCTCTTCCTCCTCGACTGTCTCTTCAGTTATAGTTTACCTCTTCCTTCTCAACTGTCTCTTCAGTTATAGTTTCAATCTTCGTCCTCGACTGTCTCTTCAGTTTTAGTTGACCTTTCTCCTCGACTGTCTCTTCAGTTTTAGTTTACCTCTTCCTCCTCGACTGTCTCTTCAGTTTTAGTTTACCTCTTCCTCCTCGACTGTCTCTTCAGTTTTAGTTGACCTCTTCCTCCTTGACTGTCTCTGCAGTTTTAGTTTACATTTTCCTCCTCGACTGTCTCTTCAGTTTTAGTTTACCTCTTCCTCCTCAACTGTCTCTTCAGTTTTAGTTGACCTCTTCCTCCTTGACTGTCTCTGCAGTTTTAGTTGACCTCTTCCTCCTCGACTGTCTCTTCAGTTTTAGTTTACCTGTTCCTCCTCGACTGTCTCTTCAGGTTTAATTTACCTCTTCCTCCTCGACTGTCTCTTCAGTTATAGTTTGCCTCTTCCTCCTCGACTGTCTCTTCAGTTGTAGTTTACCTCTTCCTTCTCGACTGTCTCTTCAGTTATAGTTTCCGTCTTCATCCTCGACTGTCTCTTCAGTTTTAGTTGACCTTTCTCCTCGACTGTCTCTTCAGTTATAGTTTACCTGTTCCACCTCGACTGTCTCTTCAGTTATAGTTTACCTCTTCCTCCTCGACTGTCTCTTCAGTTATAGTTTACCTCTTCCTCCTCGACTGTCTCTTCAGTTTTAGTTTACCTGTTCCTTCCCGACTGTCTCTTCAGTTATAGTTGACCTGTTCCTCCTCGACTGTCTCTTCAGTTTTAGTTTACATCTTCCTCCTCGACTGTCTCTTCAGTTATAGTTTACCTCTTCCTCCTCGACTGTCTCTTCAGTTTTAGTTGACCTGTTTCTCCTCGACTGTCTCTTCAGTTTTAGTTTATCTATTCCCCTCGACTGTCTCTTCAGTTGTAGTTTACCTCTTCCTTCTCGACTGTCTCTACAGTTATAGTTTCCGTCTTCGTCCTCGACTGTCTCTTCAGTTTTAGTTGACCTTTCTCCTCGACTGTCTCTTCAGTTATAGTTTACCTGTTCCTCCTCTACTGTCTCTTCAGTTTTAGATTACCTCTTCCACCTCGACTGTCTCTTCAGTTATAGTTTACCTCTTCCTCCTCGACTGTCTCTTCAGTTTTAGTTGACCTCTTCCTCCTCGACTGTCTCTTCAGTTTTAGTTTACCTCCTCCTCCTCGACTGTCTCTTCAGTTTTAGTTTACCTGTTCCTCCTCGACTGTCTCTTCAGGTTTAATTTACCTGTTCCTCCTCGACTGTCTCTTCAGTTATAGTTTACCTGTTCCACCTCGACTGTCTCTTCAGTTATAGTTTACCTCTTCCTCCTCGACTGTCTCTTCAGGTTTAATTTACCTGTTCCTCCTCGACTGTCTCTTCAGGTTTAATTTACCTCTTCCTCCTCGACTGTCTCTTCAGTTATAGTTTACCTCTTCCTCCTCGACTGTCTCTTCAGTTGTAGTTTACCTCTTCCTTCTCGACTGTCTCTTCAGTTATAGTTTCCGTCTTCGTCCTCGACTGTCTCTTCAGTTTTAGTTGACCTTTCTCCTCGACTCTCTCTTCAGTTATAGTTTACCTGTTCCTCCTCGACTGTCTCTTCAGTTATAGTTTACCTGTTCCACCTCGACTGTCTCTTCAGTTATAGTTTACCTCTTCTTCCTCGACTGTCTCCTCAGTTTTAGTTGACCTCTTCCTCCTCGACTGTCTCTTCAGTTTTAGTTTACCTGTTCCTCCTCGACTGTCTCTTCAGGTTTAATTTACCTCTTCCTCCTCGACTGTCTCTTCAGTTATAGTTTAACTCTTCCTCCTCGACTGTCTCTTCAGTTGTAGTTTACCTCTTCCTCCTCGACTGTCTCTTCAGTTATAGTTTACCTCTTCCTCCTCGACTGTCTCTTCAGTTGTAGTTTACCTCTTCCTTCTCGACTGTCTCTTCAGTTATAGTTTACCTCTTCCTCCTCGACTGTCTCTTCAGTTATAGTTTACCTGTTCCTCCTCGACTGTCTCTTCAGTTTTAGTTGACCTGTTTCTCCTCGACTGTCTATTCAGTTTTAGTTTATCTATTCCCCTCGACTGTCTCTTCAGTTATAGTTTATCTCTTCCTCCTCGACTGTCTCTTCAGTTGTAGTTTACCTCTTCCTTCTCGACTGTCTCTTCAGTTATAGTTTACCTCTTCCTCCTCGACTGTCTCTTCAGTTCTAGTTTACCTCTTCCTTCTCGACTGTCTCTTCAGTTATAGTTTACCTCTTCCTCCTCGACTGTCTCCTCAGTTTTAGTTGACCTCTTCCTCCTCGACTATCTCTTCAGTTTTCGTTTACCTGTTCCTCCTCGACTGTCTCTTCAGGTTTAATTTACCTCTTCCTCCTCGACTGTCTCTTCAGTTATAGTTTACCTCTTCCTCCTCGACTGTCTCTTCAGTTTTAGTTTACCTCTTCCTCCTCGACTGTCTCTTCAGTTTTAGTTGACCTCTTCCTCCTTGACTGTCTCTGCAGTTTTAGTTTACATTTTCCTCCTCGACTGTCTCTTCAGTTTTAGTTTACCTCTTCCTCCTCAACTGTCTCTTCAGTTTTAGTTGACCTCTTCCTCCTTGACTGTCTCTGCAGTTTTAGTTGACCTCTTCCTCCTCGACTGTCTCTTCAGTTTTAGTTTACCTGTTCCTCCTCGACTGTCTCTTCAGGTTTAATTTACCTCTTCCTCCTCGACTGTCTCTTCAGTTATAGTTTGCCTCTTCCTCCTCGACTGTCTCTTCAGTTGTAGTTTACCTCTTCCTTCTCGACTGTCTCTTCAGTTATAGTTTCCGTCTTCATCCTCGACTGTCTCTTCAGTTTTAGTTGACCTTTCTCCTCGACTGTCTCTTCAGTTATAGTTTACCTGTTCCACCTCGACTGTCTCTTCAGTTATAGTTTACCTCTTCCTCCTCGACTGTCTCTTCAGTTATAGTTTACCTCTTCCTCCTCGACTGTCTCTTCAGTTTTAGTTTACCTGTTCCTTCCCGACTGTCTCTTCAGTTATAGTTGACCTGTTCCTCCTCGACTGTCTCTTCAGTTTTAGTTTACATCTTCCTCCTCGACTGTCTCTTCAGTTATAGTTTACCTCTTCCTCCTCGACTGTCTCTTCAGTTTTAGTTGACCTGTTTCTCCTCGACTGTCTCTTCAGTTTTAGTTTATCTATTCCCCTCGACTGTCTCTTCAGTTGTAGTTTACCTCTTCCTTCTCGACTGTCTCTACAGTTATAGTTTCCGTCTTCGTCCTCGACTGTCTCTTCAGTTTTAGTTGACCTTTCTCCTCGACTGTCTCTTCAGTTATAGTTTACCTGTTCCTCCTCTACTGTCTCTTCAGTTTTAGATTACCTCTTCCACCTCGACTGTCTCTTCAGTTATAGTTTACCTCTTCCTCCTCGACTGTCTCTTCAGTTTTAGTTGACCTCTTCCTCCTCGACTGTCTCTTCAGTTTTAGTTTACCTCCTCCTCCTCGACTGTCTCTTCAGTTTTAGTTTACCTGTTCCTCCTCGACTGTCTCTTCAGGTTTAATTTACCTGTTCCTCCTCGACTGTCTCTTCAGTTATAGTTTACCTGTTCCACCTCGACTGTCTCTTCAGTTATAGTTTACCTCTTCCTCCTCGACTGTCTCTTCAGGTTTAATTTACCTGTTCCTCCTCGACTGTCTCTTCAGGTTTAATTTACCTCTTCCTCCTCGACTGTCTCTTCAGTTATAGTTTACCTCTTCCTCCTCGACTGTCTCTTCAGTTGTAGTTTACCTCTTCCTTCTCGACTGTCTCTTCAGTTATAGTTTCCGTCTTCGTCCTCGACTGTCTCTTCAGTTTTAGTTGACCTTTCTCCTCGACTCTCTCTTCAGTTATAGTTTACCTGTTCCTCCTCGACTGTCTCTTCAGTTATAGTTTACCTGTTCCACCTCGACTGTCTCTTCAGTTATAGTTTACCTCTTCTTCCTCGACTGTCTCCTCAGTTTTAGTTGACCTCTTCCTCCTCGACTGTCTCTTCAGTTTTAGTTTACCTGTTCCTCCTCGACTGTCTCTTCAGGTTTAATTTACCTCTTCCTCCTCGACTGTCTCTTCAGTTATAGTTTAACTCTTCCTCCTCGACTGTCTCTTCAGTTGTAGTTTACCTCTTCCTCCTCGACTGTCTCTTCAGTTATAGTTTACCTCTTCCTCCTCGACTGTCTCTTCAGTTGTAGTTTACCTCTTCCTTCTCGACTGTCTCTTCAGTTATAGTTTACCTCTTCCTCCTCGACTGTCTCTTCAGTTATAGTTTACCTGTTCCTCCTCGACTGTCTCTTCAGTTTTAGTTGACCTGTTTCTCCTCGACTGTCTATTCAGTTTTAGTTTATCTATTCCCCTCGACTGTCTCTTCAGTTATAGTTTATCTCTTCCTCCTCGACTGTCTCTTCAGTTGTAGTTTACCTCTTCCTTCTCGACTGTCTCTTCAGTTATAGTTTACCTCTTCCTCCTCGACTGTCTCTTCAGTTCTAGTTTACCTCTTCCTTCTCGACTGTCTCTTCAGTTATAGTTTACCTCTTCCTCCTCGACTGTCTCCTCAGTTTTAGTTGACCTCTTCCTCCTCGACTATCTCTTCAGTTTTCGTTTACCTGTTCCTCCTCGACTGTCTCTTCAGGTTTAATTTACCTCTTCCTCCTCGACTGTCTCTTCAGTTATAGTTTACCTCTTCCTCCTCGACTGTCTCTTCAGTTGTAGTTTACCTCTTCCTTCTCGACTGTCTCTTCAGTTATAGTTTCCGTCTTCATCCTCGACTGTCTCTTCAGTTTTAGTTGACCTTTCTCCTCGACTGTCTCTTCAGTTATAGTTTACCTGTTCCACCTCGACTGTCTCTTCAGTTATAGTTTACCTCTTCCTCCTCGACTGTCTCTTCAGTTATAGTTTACCTCTTCCTCCTCGACTGTCTCTTCAGTTTTAGTTTACCTGTTCCTTCCCGACTGTCTCTTCAGTTATAGTTGACCTGTTCCTCCTCGACTGTCTCTTCAGTTTTAGTTTACATCTTCCTCCTCGACTGTCTCTTCAGTTATAGTTTACCTCTTCCTCCTCGACTGTCTCTTCAGTTTTAGTTGACCTGTTTCTCCTCGACTGTCTCTTCAGTTTTAGTTTATCTATTCCCCTCGACTGTCTCTTCAGTTGTAGTTTACCTCTTCCTTCTCGACTGTCTCTACAGTTATAGTTTCCGTCTTCGTCCTCGACTGTCTCTTCAGTTTTAGTTGACCTTTCTCCTCGACTGTCTCTTCAGTTATAGTTTACCTGTTCCTCCTCTACTGTCTCTTCAGTTTTAGATTACCTCTTCCACCTCGACTGTCTCTTCAGTTATAGTTTACCTCTTCCTCCTCGACTGTCTCTTCAGTTTTAGTTGACCTCTTCCTCCTCGACTGTCTCTTCAGTTTTAGTTTACCTCCTCCTCCTCGACTGTCTCTTCAGTTTTAGTTTACCTGTTCCTCCTCGACTGTCTCTTCAGGTTTAATTTACCTGTTCCTCCTCGACTGTCTCTTCAGTTATAGTTTACCTGTTCCACCTCGACTGTCTCTTCAGTTATAGTTTACCTCTTCCTCCTCGACTGTCTCTTCAGGTTTAATTTACCTGTTCCTCCTCGACTGTCTCTTCAGGTTTAATTTACCTCTTCCTCCTCGACTGTCTCTTCAGTTATAGTTTACCTCTTCCTCCTCGACTGTCTCTTCAGTTGTAGTTTACCTCTTCCTTCTCGACTGTCTCTTCAGTTATAGTTTCCGTCTTCGTCCTCAACTGTCTCTTCAGTTTTAGTTGACCTTTCTCCTCGACTCTCTCTTCAGTTATAGTTTACCTGTTCCTCCTCGACTGTCTCTTCAGTTATAGTTTACCTGTTCCACCTCGACTGTCTCTTCAGTTATAGTTTACTTCTTCTTCCTCGACTGTCTCCTCAGTTTTAGTTGACCTCTTCCTCCTCGACTGTCTCTTCAGTTTTAGTTTACCTGTTCCTCCTCGACTGTCTCTTCAGGTTTAATTTACCTCTTCCTCCTCGACTGTCTCTTCAGTTATAGTTTAACTCTTCCTCCTCGACTGTCTCTTCAGTTGTAGTTTACCTCTTCCTCCTCGACTGTCTCTTCAGTTATAGTTTACCTCTTCCTCCTCGACTGTCTCTTCAGTTGTAGTTTACCTCTTCCTTCTCGACTGTCTCTTCAGTTATAGTTTACCTCTTCCTCCTCGACTGTCTCTTCAGTTATAGTTTACCTGTTCCTCCTCGACTGTCTCTTCAGTTTTAGTTGACCTGTTTCTCCTCGACTGTCTCTTCAGTTTTAGTTTATCTATTCCCCTCGACTGTCTCTTCAGTTATAGTTTACCTCTTCCTCCTCGACTGTCTCTTCAGTTGTAGTTTACCTCTTCCTTCTCGACTGTCTCTTCAGTTATAGTTTACCTCTTCCTCCTCGACTGTCTCTTCAGTTCTAGTTTACCTCTTCCTTCTTGACTGTCTCTTCAGTTATAGTTTACCTCTTCCTCCTCGACTGTCTCCTCAGTTTTAGTTGACCTCTTCCTCCTCGACTATCTCTTCAGTTTTAGTTTACCTGTTCCTCCTCGACTGTCTCTTCAGGTTTAATTTACCTCTTCCTCCTCGACTGTCTCTTCAGTTATAGTTTACCTCTTCCTCCTCGACTGTCTCTTCAGTTGTAGTTTACCTCTTCCTTCTCGACTGTCTCTTCAGTTATAGTTTCCGTCTTCGTCCTCGACTGTCTCTTCAGTTTTAGTTGACCTTTCTCCTCGACTCTCTCTTCAGTTATAGTTTACCTGTTCCTCCTCGACTGTCTCTTCAGTTATAGTTTACCTGTTCCACCTCGACTGTCTCTTCAGTTATAGTTTACCTCTTCCTCCTCGACTGTCTCTTCAGTTATAGTTTACCTCTTCTTCCTCGACTGTCTCCTCAGTTTTAGTTGACCTCTTCCTCCTCGACTGTCTCTTCAGTTTTAGTTTACCTGTTCCTCCTCGACTGTCTCTTCAGGTTTAATTTACCTCTTCCTCCTCGACTGTCTCTTCAGTTATAGTTTACCTCTTCCTCCTCGACTGTCTCTTCAGTTGTAGTTTACCTCTTCCTTCTCGACTGTCTCTTCAGTTATAGTTTCCGTCTTCGTCCTCAACTGTCTCTTCAGTTTTAGTTGACCTTTCTCCTCGACTCTCTCTTCAGTTATAGTTTACCTGTTCCTCCTCGACTGTCTCTTCAGTTATAGTTTACCTGTTCCACCTCGACTGTCTCTTCAGTTATAGTTTACCTCTTCTTCCTCGACTGTCTCCTCAGTTTTAGTTGACCTCTTCCTCCTCGACTGTCTCTTCAGTTTTAGTTTACCTGTTCCTCCTCGACTGTCTCTTCAGGTTTAATTTACCTCTTCCTCCTCGACTGTCTCTTCAGTTATAGTTTAACTCTTCCTCCTCGACTGTCTCTTCAGTTGTAGTTTACCTCTTCCTCCTCGACTGTCTCTTCAGTTATAGTTTACCTCTTCCTCCTCGACTGTCTCTTCAGTTGTAGTTTACCTCTTCCTTCTCGACTGTCTCTTCAGTTATAGTTTACCTCTTCCTCCTCGACTGTCTCTTCAGTTATAGTTTACCTGTTCCTCCTCGACTGTCTCTTCAGTTTTAGTTGACCTGTTTCTCCTCGACTGTCTCTTCAGTTTTAGTTTATCTATTCCCCTCGACTGTCTCTTCAGTTATAGTTTACCTCTTCCTCCTCGACTGTCTCTTCAGTTGTAGTTTACCTCTTCCTTCTCGACTGTCTCTTCAGTTATAGTTTACCTCTTCCTCCTCGACTGTCTCTTCAGTTCTAGTTTACCTCTTCCTTCTTGACTGTCTCTTCAGTTATAGTTTACCTCTTCCTCCTCGACTGTCTCCTCAGTTTTAGTTGACCTCTTCCTCCTCGACTATCTCTTCAGTTTTAGTTTACCTGTTCCTCCTCGACTGTCTCTTCAGGTTTAATTTACCTCTTCCTCCTCGACTGTCTCTTCAGTTATAGTTTACCTCTTCCTCCTCGACTGTCTCTTCAGTTGTAGTTTACCTCTTCCTTCTCGACTGTCTCTTCAGTTATAGTTTCCGTCTTCGTCCTCGACTGTCTCTTCAGTTTTAGTTGACCTTTCTCCTCGACTCTCTCTTCAGTTATAGTTTACCTGTTCCTCCTTGACTGTCTCTTCAGTTATAGTTTACCTGTTCCACCTCGACTGTCTCTTCAGTTATAGTTTACCTCTTCCTCCTCGACTGTCTCTTCAGTTATAGTTTACCTCTTCTTCCTCGACTGTCTCCTCAGTTTTAGTTGACCTCTTCCTCCTCGACTGTCTCTTCAGTTTTAGTTTACCTGTTCCTCCTCGACTGTCTCTTCAGGTTTAATTTACCTCTTCCTCCTCGACTGTCTCTTCAGTTATAGTTTAACTCTTCCTCCTCGACTGTCTCTTCAGTTGTAGTTTACCTCTTCCTCCTCGACTGTCTCTTCAGTTATAGTTTACCTCTTCCTCCTCGACTGTCTCTTCAGTTGTAGTTTACCTCTTCCTTCTCGACTGTCTCTTCAGTTATAGTTTACCTCTTCCTCCTCGACTGTCTCTTCAGTTGTAGTTTACCTCTTCCTTCTCGACTGTCTCTTCAGTTATAGTTTACCTCTTCCTCCTCGACTGTCTCTTCAGTTATAGTTTACCTGTTCCTCCTCGACTGTCTCTTCAGTTTTAGTTGACCTGTTTCTCCTCGACTGTCTATTCAGTTTTAGTTTATCTATTCCCCTCGACTGTCTCTTCAGTTATAGTTTATCTCTTCCTCCTCGACTGTCTCTTCAGTTGTAGTTTACCTCTTCCTTCTCGACTGTCTCTTCAGTTATAGTTTACCTCTTCCTCCTCGACTGTCTCTTCAGTTCTAGTTTACCTCTTCCTTCTCGACTGTCTCTTCAGTTATAGTTTACCTCTTCCTCCTCGACTGTCTCCTCAGTTTTAGTTGACCTCTTCCTCCTCGACTATCTCTTCAGTTTTCGTTTACCTGTTCCTCCTCGACTGTCTCTTCAGGTTTAATTTACCTCTTCCTCCTCGACTGTCTCTTCAGTTATAGTTTACCTCTTCCTCCTCGACTGTCTCTTCAGTTGTAGTTTACCTCTTCCTTCTCGACTGTCTCTTCAGTTATAGTTTCCGTCTTCATCCTCGACTGTCTCTTCAGTTTTAGTTGACCTTTCTCCTCGACTGTCTCTTCAGTTATAGTTTACCTGTTCCACCTCGACTGTCTCTTCAGTTATAGTTTACCTCTTCCTCCTCGACTGTCTCTTCAGTTATAGTTTACCTCTTCCTCCTCGACTGTCTCTTCAGTTTTAGTTTACCTGTTCCTTCCCGACTGTCTCTTCAGTTATAGTTGACCTGTTCCTCCTCGACTGTCTCTTCAGTTTTAGTTTACATCTTCCTCCTCGACTGTCTCTTCAGTTATAGTTTACCTCTTCCTCCTCGACTGTCTCTTCAGTTTTAGTTGACCTGTTTCTCCTCGACTGTCTCTTCAGTTTTAGTTTATCTATTCCCCTCGACTGTCTCTTCAGTTGTAGTTTACCTCTTCCTTCTCGACTGTCTCTACAGTTATAGTTTCCGTCTTCGTCCTCGACTGTCTCTTCAGTTTTAGTTGACCTTTCTCCTCGACTGTCTCTTCAGTTATAGTTTACCTGTTCCTCCTCTACTGTCTCTTCAGTTTTAGATTACCTCTTCCACCTCGACTGTCTCTTCAGTTATAGTTTACCTCTTCCTCCTCGACTGTCTCTTCAGTTTTAGTTGACCTCTTCCTCCTCGACTGTCTCTTCAGTTTTAGTTTACCTCCTCCTCCTCGACTGTCTCTTCAGTTTTAGTTTACCTGTTCCTCCTCGACTGTCTCTTCAGGTTTAATTTACCTGTTCCTCCTCGACTGTCTCTTCAGTTATAGTTTACCTGTTCCACCTCGACTGTCTCTTCAGTTATAGTTTACCTCTTCCTCCTCGACTGTCTCTTCAGGTTTAATTTACCTGTTCCTCCTCGACTGTCTCTTCAGGTTTAATTTACCTCTTCCTCCTCGACTGTCTCTTCAGTTATAGTTTACCTCTTCCTCCTCGACTGTCTCTTCAGTTGTAGTTTACCTCTTCCTTCTCGACTGTCTCTTCAGTTATAGTTTCCGTCTTCGTCCTCAACTGTCTCTTCAGTTTTAGTTGACCTTTCTCCTCGACTCTCTCTTCAGTTATAGTTTACCTGTTCCTCCTCGACTGTCTCTTCAGTTATAGTTTACCTGTTCCACCTCGACTGTCTCTTCAGTTATAGTTTACCTCTTCTTCCTCGACTGTCTCCTCAGTTTTAGTTGACCTCTTCCTCCTCGACTGTCTCTTCAGTTTTAGTTTACCTGTTCCTCCTCGACTGTCTCTTCAGGTTTAATTTACCTCTTCCTCCTCGACTGTCTCTTCAGTTATAGTTTAACTCTTCCTCCTCGACTGTCTCTTCAGTTGTAGTTTACCTCTTCCTCCTCGACTGTCTCTTCAGTTATAGTTTACCTCTTCCTCCTCGACTGTCTCTTCAGTTCTAGTTTACCTCTTCCTTCTCGACTGTCTCTTCAGTTATAGTTTACCTCTTCCTCCTCGACTGTCTCCTCAGTTTTAGTTGACCTCTTCCTCCTCGACTATCTCTTCAGTTTTCGTTTACCTGTTCCTCCTCGACTGTCTCTTCAGGTTTAATTTACCTCTTCCTCCTCGACTGTCTCTTCAGTTATAGTTTACCTCTTCCTCCTCGACTGTCTCTTCAGTTGTAGTTTACCTCTTCCTTCTCGACTGTCTCTTCAGTTATAGTTTCCGTCTTCATCCTCGACTGTCTCTTCAGTTTTAGTTGACCTTTCTCCTCGACTGTCTCTTCAGTTATAGTTTACCTGTTCCACCTCGACTGTCTCTTCAGTTATAGTTTACCTCTTCCTCCTCGACTGTCTCTTCAGTTATAGTTTACCTCTTCCTCCTCGACTGTCTCTTCAGTTTTAGTTTACCTGTTCCTTCCCGACTGTCTCTTCAGTTATAGTTGACCTGTTCCTCCTCGACTGTCTCTTCAGTTTTAGTTTACATCTTCCTCCTCGACTGTCTCTTCAGTTATAGTTTACCTCTTCCTCCTCGACTGTCTCTTCAGTTTTAGTTGACCTGTTCCTCCTCGACTGTCTCTTCAGTTTTAGTTTACATCTTCCTCCTCGACTGTCTCTTCAGTTATAGTTTACCTCTTCCTCCTCGACTGTCTCTTCAGTTTTAGTTGACCTGTTTCTCCTCGACTGTCTCTTCAGTTTTAGTTTATCTATTCCCCTCGACTGTCTCTTCAGTTGTAGTTTACCTCTTCCTTCTCGACTGTCTCTACAGTTATAGTTTCCGTCTTCGTCCTCGACTGTCTCTTCAGTTTTAGTTGACCTTTCTCCTCGACTGTCTCTTCAGTTATAGTTTACCTGTTCCTCCTCTACTGTCTCTTCAGTTTTAGATTACCTCTTCCACCTCGACTGTCTCTTCAGTTATAGTTTACCTCTTCCTCCTCGACTGTCTCTTCAGTTTTAGTTGACCTCTTCCTCCTCGACTGTCTCTTCAGTTTTAGTTTACCTCCTCCTCCTCGACTGTCTCTTCAGTTTTAGTTTACCTGTTCCTCCTCGACTGTCTCTTCAGGTTTAATTTACCTGTTCCTCCTCGACTGTCTCTTCAGTTATAGTTTACCTGTTCCACCTCGACTGTCTCTTCAGTTATAGTTTACCTCTTCCTCCTCGACTGTCTCTTCAGGTTTAATTTACCTGTTCCTCCTCGACTGTCTCTTCAGGTTTAATTTACCTCTTCCTCCTCGACTGTCTCTTCAGTTATAGTTTACCTCTTCCTCCTCGACTGTCTCTTCAGTTGTAGTTTACCTCTTCCTTCTCGACTGTCTCTTCAGTTATAGTTTCCGTCTTCGTCCTCAACTGTCTCTTCAGTTTTAGTTGACCTTTCTCCTCGACTCTCTCTTCAGTTATAGTTTACCTGTTCCTCCTCGACTGTCTCTTCAGTTATAGTTTACCTGTTCCACCTCGACTGTCTCTTCAGTTATAGTTTACCTCTTCTTCCTCGACTGTCTCCTCAGTTTTAGTTGACCTCTTCCTCCTCGACTGTCTCTTCAGTTTTAGTTTACCTGTTCCTCCTCGACTGTCTCTTCAGGTTTAATTTACCTCTTCCTCCTCGACTGTCTCTTCAGTTATAGTTTAACTCTTCCTCCTCGACTGTCTCTTCAGTTGTAGTTTACCTCTTCCTCCTCGACTGTCTCTTCAGTTATAGTTTACCTCTTCCTCCTCGACTGTCTCTTCAGTTCTAGTTTACCTCTTCCTTCTCGACTGTCTCTTCAGTTATAGTTTACCTCTTCCTCCTCGACTGTCTCCTCAGTTTTAGTT
Source organism: Oncorhynchus mykiss (assembly GCF_013265735.2). Classification (NCBI taxonomy): domain Eukaryota; kingdom Metazoa; phylum Chordata; class Actinopteri; order Salmoniformes; family Salmonidae; genus Oncorhynchus; species Oncorhynchus mykiss. Next base: position 21,648,543 of record NC_048575.1, on the reverse strand, counting down.
GACCTCTTCCTCCTCGACTATCTCTTCAGTTTTCGTTTACCTGTTCCTCCTCGACTGTCTCTTCAGGTTTAATTTACCTCTTCCTCCTCGACTGTCTCTTCAGTTATAGTTTACCTCTTCCTCCTCGACTGTCTCTTCAGTTGTAGTTTACCTCTTCCTTCTCGACTGTCTCTTCAGTTATAGTTTCCGTCTTCATCCTCGACTGTCTCTTCAGTTTTAGTTGACCTTTCTCCTCGACTGTCTCTTCAGTTATAGTTTACCTGTTCCACCTCGACTGTCTCTTCAGTTATAGTTTACCTCTTCCTCCTCGACTGTCTCTTCAGTTATAGTTTACCTCTTCCTCCTCGACTGTCTCTTCAGTTTTAGTTTACCTGTTCCTTCCCGACTGTCTCTTCAGTTATAGTTGACCTGTTCCTCCTCGACTGTCTCTTCAGTTTTAGTTTACATCTTCCTCCTCGACTGTCTCTTCAGTTATAGTTTACCTCTTCCTCCTCGACTGTCTCTTCAGTTTTAGTTGACCTGTTTCTCCTCGACTGTCTCTTCAGTTTTAGTTTATCTATTCCCCTCGACTGTCTCTTCAGTTGTAGTTTACCTCTTCCTTCTCGACTGTCTCTACAGTTATAGTTTCCGTCTTCGTCCTCGACTGTCTCTTCAGTTTTAGTTGACCTTTCTCCTCGACTGTCTCTTCAGTTATAGTTTACCTGTTCCTCCTCTACTGTCTCTTCAGTTTTAGATTACCTCTTCCACCTCGACTGTCTCTTCAGTTATAGTTTACCTCTTCCTCCTCGACTGTCTCTTCAGTTTTAGTTGACCTCTTCCTCCTCGACTGTCTCTTCAGTTTTAGTTTACCTCCTCCTCCTCGACTGTCTCTTCAGTTTTAGTTTACCTGTTCCTCCTCGACTGTCTCTTCAGGTTTAATTTACCTGTTCCTCCTCGACTGTCTCTTCAGTTATAGTTTACCTGTTCCACCTCGACTGTCTCTTCAGTTATAGTTTACCTCTTCCTCCTCGACTGTCTCTTCAGGTTTAATTTACCTGTTCCTCCTCGACTGTCTCTTCAGGTTTAATTTACCTCTTCCTCCTCGACTGTCTCTTCAGTTATAGTTTACCTCTTCCTCCTCGACTGTCTCTTCAGTTGTAGTTTACCTCTTCCTTCTCGACTGTCTCTTCAGTTATAGTTTCCGTCTTCGTCCTCAACTGTCTCTTCAGTTTTAGTTGACCTTTCTCCTCGACTCTCTCTTCAGTTATAGTTTACCTGTTCCTCCTCGACTGTCTCTTCAGTTATAGTTTACCTGTTCCACCTCGACTGTCTCTTCAGTTATAGTTTACCTCTTCTTCCTCGACTGTCTCCTCAGTTTTAGTTGACCTCTTCCTCCTCGACTGTCTCTTCAGTTTTAGTTTACCTGTTCCTCCTCGACTGTCTCTTCAGGTTTAATTTACCTCTTCCTCCTCGACTGTCTCTTCAGTTATAGTTTAACTCTTCCTCCTCGACTGTCTCTTCAGTTGTAGTTTACCTCTTCCTCCTCGACTGTCTCTTCAGTTATAGTTTACCTCTTCCTCCTCGACTGTCTCTTCAGTTCTAGTTTACCTCTTCCTTCTCGACTGTCTCTTCAGTTATAGTTTACCTCTTCCTCCTCGACTGTCTCCTCAGTTTTAGTTGACCTCTTCCTCCTCGACTATCTCTTCAGTTTTCGTTTACCTGTTCCTCCTCGACTGTCTCTTCAGGTTTAATTTACCTCTTCCTCCTCGACTGTCTCTTCAGTTATAGTTTACCTCTTCCTCCTCGACTGTCTCTTCAGTTGTAGTTTACCTCTTCCTTCTCGACTGTCTCTTCAGTTATAGTTTCCGTCTTCATCCTCGACTGTCTCTTCAGTTTTAGTTGACCTTTCTCCTCGACTGTCTCTTCAGTTATAGTTTACCTGTTCCACCTCGACTGTCTCTTCAGTTATAGTTTACCTCTTCCTCCTCGACTGTCTCTTCAGTTATAGTTTACCTCTTCCTCCTCGACTGTCTCTTCAGTTTTAGTTTACCTGTTCCTTCCCGACTGTCTCTTCAGTTATAGTTGACCTGTTCCTCCTCGACTGTCTCTTCAGTTTTAGTTTACATCTTCCTCCTCGACTGTCTCTTCAGTTATAGTTTACCTCTTCCTCCTCGACTGTCTCTTCAGTTTTAGTTGACCTGTTTCTCCTCGACTGTCTCTTCAGTTTTAGTTTATCTATTCCCCTCGACTGTCTCTTCAGTTGTAGTTTACCTCTTCCTTCTCGACTGTCTCTACAGTTATAGTTTCCGTCTTCGTCCTCGACTGTCTCTTCAGTTTTAGTTGACCTTTCTCCTCGACTGTCTCTTCAGTTATAGTTTACCTGTTCCTCCTCTACTGTCTCTTCAGTTTTAGATTACCTCTTCCACCTCGACTGTCTCTTCAGTTATAGTTTACCTCTTCCTCCTCGACTGTCTCTTCAGTTTTAGTTGACCTCTTCCTCCTCGACTGTCTCCTCAGTTTTAGTTGACCTCTTCCTCCTCGACTATCTCTTCAGTTTTCGTTTACCTGTTCCTCCTCGACTGTCTCTTCAGGTTTAATTTACCTCTTCCTCCTCGACTGTCTCTTCAGTTATAGTTTACCTCTTCCTCCTCGACTGTCTCTTCAGTTGTAGTTTACCTCTTCCTTCTCGACTGTCTCTTCAGTTATAGTTTCCGTCTTCATCCTCGACTGTCTCTTCAGTTTTAGTTGACCTTTCTCCTCGACTGTCTCTTCAGTTATAGTTTACCTGTTCCACCTCGACTGTCTCTTCAGTTATAGTTTACCTCTTCCTCCTCGACTGTCTCTTCAGTTATAGTTTACCTCTTCCTCCTCGACTGTCTCTTCAGTTTTAGTTTACCTGTTCCTTCCCGACTGTCTCTTCAGTTATAGTTGACCTGTTCCTCCTCGACTGTCTCTTCAGTTTTAGTTTACATCTTCCTCCTCGACTGTCTCTTCAGTTATAGTTTACCTCTTCCTCCTCGACTGTCTCTTCAGTTTTAGTTGACCTGTTTCTCCTCGACTGTCTCTTCAGTTTTAGTTTATCTATTCCCCTCGACTGTCTCTTCAGTTGTAGTTTACCTCTTCCTTCTCGACTGTCTCTACAGTTATAGTTTCCGTCTTCGTCCTCGACTGTCTCTTCAGTTTTAGTTGACCTTTCTCCTCGACTGTCTCTTCAGTTATAGTTTACCTGTTCCTCCTCTACTGTCTCTTCAGTTTTAGATTACCTCTTCCACCTCGACTGTCTCTTCAGTTATAGTTTACCTCTTCCTCCTCGACTGTCTCTTCAGTTTTAGTTGACCTCTTCCTCCTCGACTGTCTCTTCAGTTTTAGTTTACCTCCTCCTCCTCGACTGTCTCTTCAGTTTTAGTTTACCTGTTCCTCCTCGACTGTCTCTTCAGGTTTAATTTACCTGTTCCTCCTCGACTGTCTCTTCAGTTATAGTTTACCTGTTCCACCTCGACTGTCTCTTCAGTTATAGTTTACCTCTTCCTCCTCGACTGTCTCTTCAGGTTTAATTTACCTGTTCCTCCTCGACTGTCTCTTCAGGTTTAATTTACCTCTTCCTCCTCGACTGTCTCTTCAGTTATAGTTTACCTCTTCCTCCTCGACTGTCTCTTCAGTTGTAGTTTACCTCTTCCTTCTCGACTGTCTCTTCAGTTATAGTTTCCGTCTTCGTCCTCAACTGTCTCTTCAGTTTTAGTTGACCTTTCTCCTCGACTCTCTCTTCAGTTATAGTTTACCTGTTCCTCCTCGACTGTCTCTTCAGTTATAGTTTACCTGTTCCACCTCGACTGTCTCTTCAGTTATAGTTTACCTCTTCTTCCTCGACTGTCTCCTCAGTTTTAGTTGACCTCTTCCTCCTCGACTGTCTCTTCAGTTTTAGTTTACCTGTTCCTCCTCGACTGTCTCTTCAGGTTTAATTTACCTCTTCCTCCTCGACTGTCTCTTCAGTTATAGTTTACCTCTTCCTCCTCGACTGTCTCTTCAGTTCTAGTTTACCTCTTCCTTCTCGACTGTCTCTTCAGTTATAGTTTACCTCTTCCTCCTCGACTGTATCCTCAGTTTTAGTTGACCTCTTCCTCCTCGACTATCTCTTCAGTTTTCGTTTACCTGTTCCTCCTCGACTGTCTCTTCAGGTTTAATTTACCTCTTCCTCCTCGACTGTCTCTTCAGTTATAGTTTACCTCTTCCTCCTCGACTGTCTCTTCAGTTGTAGTTTACCTCTTCCTTCTCGACTGTCTCTTCAGTTATAGTTTCCGTCTTCATCCTCGACTGTCTCTTCAGTTTTAGTTGACCTTTCTCCTCGACTGTCTCTTCAGTTATAGTTTACCTGTTCCACCTCGACTGTCTCTTCAGTTATAGTTTACCTCTTCCTCCTCGACTGTCTCTTCAGTTATAGTTTACCTCTTCCTCCTCGACTGTCTCTTCAGTTTTAGTTTACCTGTTCCTTCCCGACTGTCTCTTCAGTTATAGTTGACCTGTTCCTCCTCGACTGTCTCTTCAGTTTTAGTTTACATCTTCCTCCTCGACTGTCTCTTCAGTTATAGTTTACCTCTTCCTCCTCGACTGTCTCTTCAGTTTTAGTTGACCTGTTTCTCCTCGACTGTCTCTTCAGTTTTAGTTTATCTATTCCCCTCGACTGTCTCTTCAGTTGTAGTTTACCTCTTCCTTCTCGACTGTCTCTACAGTTATAGTTTCCGTCTTCGTCCTCGACTGTCTCTTCAGTTTTAGTTGACCTTTCTCCTCGACTGTCTCTTCAGTTATAGTTTACCTGTTCCTCCTCTACTGTCTCTTCAGTTTTAGATTACCTCTTCCACCTCGACTGTCTCTTCAGTTATAGTTTACCTCTTCCTCCTCGACTGTCTCTTCAGTTTTAGTTGACCTCTTCCTCCTCGACTGTCTCTTCAGTTTTAGTTTACCTCCTCCTCCTCGACTGTCTCTTCAGTTTTAGTTTACCTGTTCCTCCTCGACTGTCTCTTCAGGTTTAATTTACCTGTTCCTCCTCGACTGTCTCTTCAGTTATAGTTTACCTGTTCCACCTCGACTGTCTCTTCAGTTATAGTTTACCTCTTCCACCTCGACTGTCTCTTCAGTTATAGTTTACCTCTTCTTCCTCGACTGTCTCCTCAGTTTTAGTTGACCTCTTCCTCCTCGACTGTCTCTTCAGTTTTAGTTTACCTGTTCCTCCTCGACTGTCTCTTCAGGTTTAATTTACCTCTTCCTCCTCGACTGTCTCTTCAGTTATAGTTTAACTCTTCCTCCTCGACTGTCTCTTCAGTTGTAGTTTACCTCTTCCTCCTCGACTGTCTCTTCAGTTATAGTTTACCTCTTCCTCCTCGACTGTCTCTTCAGTTGTAGTTTACCTCTTCCTTCTCGACTGTCTCTTCAGTTATAGTTTACCTCTTCCTCCTCGACTGTCTCTTCAGTTATAGTTTACCTGTTCCTCCTCGACTGTCTCTTCAGTTTTAGTTGACCTGTTTCTCCTCGACTGTCTCTTCAGTTTTAGTTTATCTATTCCCCTCGACTGTCTCTTCAGTTATAGTTTACCTCTTCCTCCTCGACTGTCTCTTCAGTTGTAGTTTACCTCTTCCTTCTCGACTGTCTCTTCAGTTATAGTTTACCTCTTCCTCCTCGACTGTCTCTTCAGTTCTAGTTTACCTCTTCCTTCTTGACTGTCTCTTCAGTTATAGTTTACCTCTTCCTCCTCGACTGTCTCCTCAGTTTTAGTTGACCTCTTCCTCCTCGACTATCTCTTCAGTTTTAGTTTACCTGTTCCTCCTCGACTGTCTCTTCAGGTTTAATTTACCTCTTCCTCCTCGACTGTCTCTTCAGTTATAGTTTACCTCTTCCTCCTCGACTGTCTCTTCAGTTGTAGTTTACCTCTTCCTTCTCGACTGTCTCTTCAGTTATAGTTTCCGTCTTCGTCCTCGACTGTCTCTTCAGTTTTAGTTGACCTTTCTCCTCGACTCTCTCTTCAGTTATAGTTTACCTGTTCCTCCTCGACTGTCTCTTCAGTTATAGTTTACCTGTTCCACCTCGACTGTCTCTTCAGTTATAGTTTACCTCTTCCTCCTCGACTGTCTCTTCAGTTATAGTTTACCTCTTCTTCCTCGACTGTCTCCTCAGTTTTAGTTGACCTCTTCCTCCTCGACTGTCTCTTCAGTTTTAGTTTACCTGTTCCTCCTCGACTGTCTCTTCAGGTTTAATTTACCTCTTCCTCCTCGACTGTCTCTTCAGTTATAGTTTACCTCTTCCTCCTCGACTGTCTCTTCAGTTGTAGTTTACCTCTTCCTTCTCGACTGTCTCTTCAGTTATAGTTTCCGTCTTCGTCCTCAACTGTCTCTTCAGTTTTAGTTGACCTTTCTCCTCGACTCTCTCTTCAGTTATAGTTTACCTGTTCCTCCTCGACTGTCTCTTCAGTTATAGTTTACCTGTTCCACCTCGACTGTCTCTTCAGTTATAGTTTACCTCTTCTTCCTCGACTGTCTCCTCAGTTTTAGTTGACCTCTTCCTCCTCGACTGTCTCTTCAGTTTTAGTTTACCTGTTCCTCCTCGACTGTCTCTTCAGGTTTAATTTACCTCTTCCTCCTCGACTGTCTCTTCAGTTATAGTTTAACTCTTCCTCCTCGACTGTCTCTTCAGTTGTAGTTTACCTCTTCCTCCTCGACTGTCTCTTCAGTTATAGTTTACCTCTTCCTCCTCGACTGTCTCTTCAGTTGTAGTTTACCTCTTCCTTCTCGACTGTCTCTTCAGTTATAGTTTACCTCTTCCTCCTCGACTGTCTCTTCAGTTATAGTTTACCTGTTCCTCCTCGACTGTCTCTTCAGTTTTAGTTGACCTGTTTCTCCTCGACTGTCTCTTCAGTTTTAGTTTATCTATTCCCCTCGACTGTCTCTTCAGTTATAGTTTACCTCTTCCTCCTCGACTGTCTCTTCAGTTGTAGTTTACCTCTTCCTTCTCGACTGTCTCTTCAGTTATAGTTTACCTCTTCCTCCTCGACTGTCTCTTCAGTTCTAGTTTACCTCTTCCTTCTTGACTGTCTCTTCAGTTATAGTTTACCTCTTCCTCCTCGACTGTCTCCTCAGTTTTAGTTGACCTCTTCCTCCTCGACTATCTCTTCAGTTTTAGTTTACCTGTTCCTCCTCGACTGTCTCTTCAGGTTTAATTTACCTCTTCCTCCTCGACTGTCTCTTCAGTTATAGTTTACCTCTTCCTCCTCGACTGTCTCTTCAGTTGTAGTTTACCTCTTCCTTCTCGACTGTCTCTTCAGTTATAGTTTCCGTCTTCGTCCTCGACTGTCTCTTCAGTTTTAGTTGACCTTTCTCCTCGACTCTCTCTTCAGTTATAGTTTACCTGTTCCTCCTTGACTGTCTCTTCAGTTATAGTTTACCTGTTCCACCTCGACTGTCTCTTCAGTTATAGTTTACCTCTTCCTCCTCGACTGTCTCTTCAGTTATAGTTTACCTCTTCTTCCTCGACTGTCTCCTCAGTTTTAGTTGACCTCTTCCTCCTCGACTGTCTCTTCAGTTTTAGTTTACCTGTTCCTCCTCGACTGTCTCTTCAGGTTTAATTTACCTCTTCCTCCTCGACTGTCTCTTCAGTTATAGTTTAACTCTTCCTCCTCGACTGTCTCTTCAGTTGTAGTTTACCTCTTCCTCCTCGACTGTCTCTTCAGTTATAGTTTACCTCTTCCTCCTCGACTGTCTCTTCAGTTGTAGTTTACCTCTTCCTTCTCGACTGTCTCTTCAGTTATAGTTTACCTCTTCCTCCTCGACTGTCTCTTCAGTTATAGTTTACCTGTTCCTCCTCGACTGTCTCTTCAGTTTTAGTTGACCTGTTTCTCCTCGACTGTCTCTTCAGTTTTAGTTTATCTATTCCCCTCGACTGTCTCTTCAGTTATAGTTTACCTCTTCCTCCTCGACTGTCTCTTCAGTTGTAGTTTACCTCTTCCTTCTCGACTGTCTCTTCAGTTATAGTTTACCTCTTCCTCCTCGACTGTCTCTTCAGTTCTAGTTTACCTCTTCCTTCTTGACTGTCTCTTCAGTTATAGTTTACCTCTTCCTCCTCGACTGTCTCCTCAGTTTTAGTTGACCTCTTCCTCCTCGACTATCTCTTCAGTTTTAGTTTACCTGTTCCTCCTCGACTGTCTCTTCAGGTTTAATTTACCTCTTCCTCCTCGACTGTCTCTTCAGTTATAGTTTACCTCTTCCTCCTCGACTGTCTCTTCAGTTGTAGTTTACCTCTTCCTTCTCAACTGTCTCTTCAGTTATAGTTTCCGTCTTCGTCCTCGACTGTCTCTTCAGTTTTAGTTGACCTTTCTCCTCGACTCTCTCTTCAGTTATAGTTTACCTGTTCCTCCTTGACTGTCTCTTCAGTTATAGTTTACCTGTTCCACCTCGACTGTCTCTTCAGTTATAGTTTACCTCTTCCTCCTCGACTGTCTCTTCAGTTATAGTTTACCTCTTCTTCCTCGACTGTCTCCTCAGTTTTAGTTGACCTCTTCCTCCTCGACTGTCTCTTCAGTTTTAGTTTACCTGTTCCTCCTCGACTGTCTCTTCAGGTTTAATTTACCTCTTCCTCCTCGACTGTCTCTTCAGTTATAGTTTAACTCTTCCTCCTCGACTGTCTCTTCAGTTGTAGTTTACCTCTTCCTCCTCGACTGTCTCTTCAGTTATAGTTTACCTCTTCCTCCTCGACTGTCTCTTCAGTTGTAGTTTACCTCTTCCTTCTCGACTGTCTCTTCAGTTATAGTTTACCTCTTCCTCCTCGACTGTCTCTTCAGTTGTAGTTTACCTCTTCCTTCTCGACTGTCTCTTCAGTTATAGTTTACCTCTTCCTCCTCGACTGTCTCTTCAGTTATAGTTTACCTGTTCCTCCTCGACTGTCTCTTCAGTTTTAGTTGACCTGTTTCTCCTCGACTGTCTATTCAGTTTTAGTTTATCTATTCCCCTCGACTGTCTCTTCAGTTATAGTTTATCTCTTCCTCCTCGACTGTCTCTTCAGTTGTAGTTTACCTCTTCCTTCTCGACTGTCTCTTCAGTTATAGTTTACCTCTTCCTCCTCGACTGTCTCTTCAGTTCTAGTTTACCTCTTCCTTCTCGACTGTCTCTTCAGTTATAGTTTACCTCTTCCTCCTCGACTGTCTCCTCAGTTTTAGTTGACCTCTTCCTCCTCGACTATCTCTTCAGTTTTCGTTTACCTGTTCCTCCTCGACTGTCTCTTCAGGTTTAATTTACCTCTTCCTCCTCGACTGTCTCTTCAGTTATAGTTTACCTCTTCCTCCTCGACTGTCTCTTCAGTTGTAGTTTACCTCTTCCTTCTCGACTGTCTCTTCAGTTATAGTTTCCGTCTTCATCCTCGACTGTCTCTTCAGTTTTAGTTGACCTTTCTCCTCGACTGTCTCTTCAGTTATAGTTTACCTGTTCCACCTCGACTGTCTCTTCAGTTATAGTTTACCTCTTCCTCCTCGACTGTCTCTTCAGTTATAGTTTACCTCTTCCTCCTCGACTGTCTCTTCAGTTTTAGTTTACCTGTTCCTTCCCGACTGTCTCTTCAGTTATAGTTGACCTGTTCCTCCTCGACTGTCTCTTCAGTTTTAGTTTACATCTTCCTCCTCGACTGTCTCTTCAGTTATAGTTTACCTCTTCCTCCTCGACTGTCTCTTCAGTTTTAGTTGACCTGTTTCTCCTCGACTGTCTCTTCAGTTTTAGTTTATCTATTCCCCTCGACTGTCTCTTCAGTTGTAGTTTACCTCTTCCTTCTCGACTGTCTCTACAGTTATAGTTTCCGTCTTCGTCCTCGACTGTCTCTTCAGTTTTAGTTGACCTTTCTCCTCGACTGTCTCTTCAGTTATAGTTTACCTGTTCCTCCTCTACTGTCTCTTCAGTTTTAGATTACCTCTTCCACCTCGACTGTCTCTTCAGTTATAGTTTACCTCTTCCTCCTCGACTGTCTCTTCAGTTTTAGTTGACCTCTTCCTCCTCGACTGTCTCTTCAGTTTTAGTTTACCTCCTCCTCCTCGACTGTCTCTTCAGTTTTAGTTTACCTGTTCCTCCTCGACTGTCTCTTCAGGTTTAATTTACCTGTTCCTCCTCGACTGTCTCTTCAGTTATAGTTTACCTGTTCCACCTCGACTGTCTCTTCAGTTATAGTTTACCTCTTCCTCCTCGACTGTCTCTTCAGGTTTAATTTACCTGTTCCTCCTCGACTGTCTCTTCAGGTTTAATTTACCTCTTCCTCCTCGACTGTCTCTTCAGTTATAGTTTACCTCTTCCTCCTCGACTGTCTCTTCAGTTGTAGTTTACCTCTTCCTTCTCGACTGTCTCTTCAGTTATAGTTTCCGTCTTCGTCCTCAACTGTCTCTTCAGTTTTAGTTGACCTTTCTCCTCGACTCTCTCTTCAGTTATAGTTTACCTGTTCCTCCTCGACTGTCTCTTCAGTTATAGTTTACCTGTTCCACCTCGACTGTCTCTTCAGTTATAGTTTACCTCTTCTTCCTCGACTGTCTCCTCAGTTTTAGTTGACCTCTTCCTCCTCGACTGTCTCTTCAGTTTTAGTTTACCTGTTCCTCCTCGACTGTCTCTTCAGGTTTAATTTACCTCTTCCTCCTCGACTGTCTCTTCAGTTATAGTTTAACTCTTCCTCCTCGACTGTCTCTTCAGTTGTAGTTTACCTCTTCCTCCTCGACTGTCTCTTCAGTTATAGTTTACCTCTTCCTCCTCGACTGTCTCTTCAGTTCTAGTTTACCTCTTCCTTCTCGACTGTCTCTTCAGTTATAGTTTACCTCTTCCTCCTCGACTGTCTCCTCAGTTTTAGTTGACCTCTTCCTCCTCGACTATCTCTTCAGTTTTCGTTTACCTGTTCCTCCTCGACTGTCTCTTCAGGTTTAATTTACCTCTTCCTCCTCGACTGTCTCTTCAGTTATAGTTTACCTCTTCCTCCTCGACTGTCTCTTCAGTTGTAGTTTACCTCTTCCTTCTCGACTGTCTCTTCAGTTATAGTTTCCGTCTTCATCCTCGACTGTCTCTTCAGTTTTAGTTGACCTTTCTCCTCGACTGTCTCTTCAGTTATAGTTTACCTGTTCCACCTCGACTGTCTCTTCAGTTATAGTTTACCTCTTCCTCCTCGACTGTCTCTTCAGTTATAGTTTACCTCTTCCTCCTCGACTGTCTCTTCAGTTTTAGTTTACCTGTTCCTTCCCGACTGTCTCTTCAGTTATAGTTGACCTGTTCCTCCTCGACTGTCTCTTCAGTTTTAGTTTACATCTTCCTCCTCGACTGTCTCTTCAGTTATAGTTTACCTCTTCCTCCTCGACTGTCTCTTCAGTTTTAGTTGACCTGTTTCTCCTCGACTGTCTCTTCAGTTTTAGTTTATCTATTCCCCTCGACTGTCTCTTCAGTTGTAGTTTACCTCTTCCTTCTCGACTGTCTCTACAGTTATAGTTTCCGTCTTCGTCCTCGACTGTCTCTTCAGTTTTAGTTGACCTTTCTCCTCGACTGTCTCTTCAGTTATAGTTTACCTGTTCCTCCTCTACTGTCTCTTCAGTTTTAGATTACCTCTTCCACCTCGACTGTCTCTTCAGTTATAGTTTACCTCTTCCTCCTCGACTGTCTCTTCAGTTTTAGTTGACCTCTTCCTCCTCGACTGTCTCTTCAGTTTTAGTTTACCTCCTCCTCCTCGACTGTCTCTTCAGTTTTAGTTTACCTGTTCCTCCTCGACTGTCTCTTCAGGTTTAATTTACCTGTTCCTCCTCGACTGTCTCTTCAGTTATAGTTTACCTGTTCCACCTCGACTGTCTCTTCAGTTATAGTTTACCTCTTCCACCTCGACTGTCTCTTCAGTTATAGTTTACCTCTTCTTCCTCGACTGTCTCCTCAGTTTTAGTTGACCTCTTCCTCCTCGACTGTCTCTTCAGTTTTAGTTTACCTGTTCCTCCTCGACTGTCTCTTCAGGTTTAATTTACCTCTTCCTCCTCGACTGTCTCTTCAGTTATAGTTTAACTCTTCCTCCTCGACTGTCTCTTCAGTTGTAGTTTACCTCTTCCTCCTCGACTGTCTCTTCAGTTATAGTTTACCTCTTCCTCCTCGACTGTCTCTTCAGTTGTAGTTTACCTCTTCCTTCTCGACTGTCTCTTCAGTTATAGTTTACCTCTTCCTCCTCGACTGTCTCTTCAGTTATAGTTTACCTGTTCCTCCTCGACTGTCTCTTCAGTTTTAGTTGACCTGTTTCTCCTCGACTGTCTCTTCAGTTTTAGTTTATCTATTCCCCTCGACTGTCTCTTCAGTTATAGTTTACCTCTTCCTCCTCGACTGTCTCTTCAGTTGTAGTTTACCTCTTCCTTCTCGACTGTCTCTTCAGTTATAGTTTACCTCTTCCTCCTCGACTGTCTCTTCAGTTCTAGTTTACCTCTTCCTTCTTGACTGTCTCTTCAGTTATAGTTTACCTCTTCCTCCTCGACTGTCTCCTCAGTTTTAGTTGACCTCTTCCTCCTCGACTGTCTCTTCAGTTATAGTTTACCTCTTCCTCCTCGACTGTCTCTTCAGTTATAGTTTCCGTCTTCGTCCTCGACTGTCTCTTCAGTTTTAGTTGACCTTTCTCCTCGACTCTCTCTTCAGTTATAGTTTACCTGTTCCTCCTCGACTGTCTCTTCAGTTATAGTTTACCTGTTCCACCTCGACTGTCTCTTCAGTTATAGTTTACCTCTTCCTCCTCGACTGTCTCTTCAGTTATAGTTTACCTCTTCTTCCTCGACTGTCTCCTCAGTTTTAGTTGACCTCTTCCTCCTCGACTGTCTCTTCAGTTTTAGTTTACCTGTTCCTCCTCGACTGTCTCTTCAGGTTTAATTTACCTCTTCCTCCTCGACTGTCTCTTCAGTTATAGTTTACCTCTTCCTCCTCGACTGTCTCTTCAGTTGTAGTTTACCTCTTCCTTCTCGACTGTCTCTTCAGTTATAGTTTCCGTCTTCGTCCTCAACTGTCTCTTCAGTTTTAGTTGACCTTTCTCCTCGACTCTCTCTTCAGTTATAGTTTACCTGTTCCTCCTCGACTGTCTCTTCAGTTATAGTTTACCTGTTCCACCTCGACTGTCTCTTCAGTTAAAGTTTACCTCTTCTTCCTCGACTGTCTCCTCAGTTTTAGTTGACCTCTTCCTCCTCGACTGTCTCTTCAGTTTTAGTTTACCTGTTCCTCCTCGACTGTCTCTTCAGGTTTAATTTACCTCTTCCTCCTCGACTGTCTCTTCAGTTATAGTTTAACTCTTCCTCCTCGACTGTCTCTTCAGTTGTAGTTTACCTCTTCCTCCTCGACTGTCTCTTCAGTTATAGTTTACCTCTTCCTCCTCGACTGTCTCTTCAGTTGTAGTTTACCTCTTCCTTCTCGACTGTCTCTTCAGTTATAGTTTACCTCTTCCTCCTCGACTGTCTCTTCAGTTATAGTTTACCTGTTCCTCCTCAACTGTCTCTTCAGTTTTAGTTGACCTGTTTCTCCTCGACTGTCTCTTCAGTTTTAGTTTATCTATTCCCCTCGACTGTCTCTTCAGTTATAGTTTACCTCTTCCTCCTCGACTGTCTCTTCAGTTGTAGTTTACCTCTTCCTTCTCGACTGTCTCTTCAGTTATAGTTTACCTCTTCCTCCTCGACTGTCTCTTCAGTTCTAGTTTACCTCTTCCTTCTTGACTGTCTCTTCAGTTATAGTTTACCTCTTCCTCCTCGACTGTCTCCTCAGTTTTAGTTGACCTCTTCCTCCTCGACTATCTCTTCAGTTTTAGTTTACCTGTTCCTCCTCGACTGTCTCTTCAGGTTTAATTTACCTCTTCCTCCTCGACTGTCTCTTCAGTTATAGTTTACCTCTTCCTCCTCGACTGTCTCTTCAGTTGTAGTTTACCTCTTCCTTCTCGACTGTCTCTTCAGTTATAGTTTCCGACTTCGTCCTCGACTGTCTCTTCAGTTTTAGTTGACCTTTCTCCTCGACTCTCTCTTCAGTTATAGTTTACCTGTTCCTCCTTGACTGTCTCTTCAGTTATAGTTTACCTGTTCCACCTCGACTGTCTCTTCAGTTATAGTTTACCTCTTCCTCCTCGACTGTCTCTTCAGTTATAGTTTACCTCTTCTTCCTCGACTGTCTCCTCAGTTTTAGTTGACCTCTTCCTCCTCGACTGTCTCTTCAGTTTTAGTTTACCTGTTCCTCCTCGACTGTCTCTTCAGGTTTAATTTACCTCTTCCTCCTCGACTGTCTCTTCAGTTATAGTTTAACTCTTCCTCCTCGACTGTCTCTTCAGTTGTAGTTTACCTCTTCCTCCTCGACTGTCTCTTCAGTTATAGTTTACCTCTTCCTCCTCGACTGTCTCTTCAGTTGTAGTTTACCTCTTCCTTCTCGACTGTCTCTTCAGTTATAGTTTACCTCTTCCTCCTCGACTGTCTCTTCAGTTATAGTTTACCTGTTCCTCCTCGACTGTCTCTTCAGTTTTAGTTTACCTGTTCCTCCTCGACTGTCTCTTCAGGTTTAATTTACCTCTTCCTCCTCGACTGTCTCTTCAGTTATAGTTTAACTCTTCCTCCTCGACTGTCTCTTCAGTTGTAGTTTACCTCTTCCTCCTCGACTGTCTCTTCAGTTATAGTTTACCTCTTCCTCCTCGACTGTCTCTTCAGTTGTAGTTTACCTCTTCCTTCTCGACTGTCTCTTCAGTTATAGTTTACCTCTTCCTCCTCGACTGTCTCTTCAGTTATAGTTTACCTCTTCCTCCTCGACTGTCTCTTCAGTTATAGTTTACCTCTTCTTCCTCGACTGTCTCCTCAGTTTTAGTTGACCTCTTCCTCCTCGACTGTCTCTTCAGTTTTAGTTTACCTGTTCCTCCTCGACTGTCTCTTCAGGTTTAATTTACCTCTTCCTCCTCGACTGTCTCTTCAGTTATAGTTTACCTCTTCCTCCTCGACTGTCTCTTCAGTTGTAGTTTACCTCTTCCTTCTCGACTGTCTCTTCAGTTATAGTTTCCGTCTTCGTCCTCAACTGTCTCTTCAGTTTTAGTTGACCTTTCTCCTCGACTCTCTCTTCAGTTATAGTTTACCTGTTCCTCCTCGACTGTCTCTTCAGTTATAGTTTACCTGTTCCACCTCGACTGTCTCTTCAGTTATAGTTTACCTCTTCTTCCTCGACTGTCTCCTCAGTTTTAGTTGACCTCTTCCTCCTCGACTGTCTCTTCAGTTTTAGTTTACCTGTTCCTCCTCGACTGTCTCTTCAGGTTTAATTTACCTCTTCCTCCTCGACTGTCTCTTCAGTTATAGTTTAACTCTTCCTCCTCGACTGTCTCTTCAGTTGTAGTTTACCTCTTCCTCCTCGACTGTCTCTTCAGTTATAGTTTACCTCTTCCTCCTCGACTGTCTCTTCAGTTGTAGTTTACCTCTTCCTTCTCGACTGTCTCTTCAGTTATAGTTTACCTCTTCCTCCTCGACTGTCTCTTCAGTTATAGTTTACCTGTTCCTCCTCGACTGTCTCTTCAGTTTTAGTTGACCTGTTTCTCCTCGACTGTCTCTTCAGTTTTAGTTTATCTATTCCCCTCGACTGTCTCTTCAGTTATAGTTTACCTCTTCCTCCTCGACTGTCTCTTCAGTTGTAGTTTACCTCTTCCTTCTCGACTGTCTCTTCAGTTATAGTTTACCTCTTCCTCCTCGACTGTCTCTTCAGTTCTAGTTTACCTCTTCCTTCTTGACTGTCTCTTCAGTTATAGTTTACCTCTTCCTCCTCGACTGTCTCCTCAGTTTTAGTTGACCTCTTCCTCCTCGACTATCTCTTCAGTTTTAGTTTACCTGTTCCTCCTCGACTGTCTCTTCAGGTTTAATTTACCTCTTCCTCCTCGACTGTCTCTTCAGTTATAGTTTACCTCTTCCTCCTCGACTGTCTCTTCA
The DNA here is from genome assembly GCF_013265735.2 of Oncorhynchus mykiss. Lineage (NCBI taxonomy): Eukaryota > Metazoa > Chordata > Actinopteri > Salmoniformes > Salmonidae > Oncorhynchus > Oncorhynchus mykiss. The sequence continues at coordinate 21,632,627 of NC_048575.1, read as the reverse complement.
GTTGTAGTTTACCTCTTCCTTCTCGACTGTCTCTTCAGTTATAGTTTCCGTCTTCGTCCTCGACTGTCTCTTCAGTTTTAGTTGACCTTTCTCCTCGACTCTCTCTTCAGTTATAGTTTACCTGTTCCTCCTCGACTGTCTCTTCAGTTATAGTTTACCTGTTCCACCTCGACTGTCTCTTCAGTTATAGTTTACCTCTTCCTCCTCGACTGTCTCTTCAGTTATAGTTTACCTCTTCTTCCTCGACTGTCTCCTCAGTTTTAGTTGACCTCTTCCTCCTCGACTGTCTCTTCAGTTTTAGTTTACCTGTTCCTCCTCGACTGTCTCTTCAGGTTTAATTTACCTCTTCCTCCTCGACTGTCTCTTCAGTTATAGTTTAACTCTTCCTCCTCGACTGTCTCTTCAGTTGTAGTTTACCTCTTCCTCCTCGACTGTCTCTTCAGTTATAGTTTACCTCTTCCTCCTCGACTGTCTCTTCAGTTGTAGTTTACCTCTTCCTTCTCGACTGTCTCTTCAGTTATAGTTTACCTCTTCCTCCTCGACTGTCTCTTCAGTTATAGTTTACCTGTTCCTCCTCGACTGTCTCTTCAGTTTTAGTTTACCTGTTCCTCCTCGACTGTCTCTTCAGGTTTAATTTACCTCTTCCTCCTCGACTGTCTCTTCAGTTATAGTTTAACTCTTCCTCCTCGACTGTCTCTTCAGTTGTAGTTTACCTCTTCCTCCTCGACTGTCTCTTCAGTTATAGTTTACCTCTTCCTCCTCGACTGTCTCTTCAGTTGTAGTTTACCTCTTCCTTCTCGACTGTCTCTTCAGTTATAGTTTACCTCTTCCTCCTCGACTGTCTCTTCAGTTATAGTTTACCTGTTCCTCCTCGACTGTCTCTTCAGTTTTAGTTTATCTATTCCCCTCGACTGTCTCTTCAGTTATAGTTTACCTCTTCCTCCTCGACTGTCTCTTCAGTTGTAGTTTACCTCTTCCTTCTCGACTGTCTCTTCAGTTATAGTTTACCTCTTCCTCCTCGACTGTCTCTTCAGTTCTAGTTTACCTCTTCCTTCTCGACTGTCTCTTCAGTTATAGTTTACCTCTTCCTCCTCGACTGTCTCCTAAGCTTTAGTTGACCTCTTCCTCCTCGACTATCTCTTCAGTTTTAGTTTACCTGTTCCTCCTCGACTGTCTCTTCAGGTTTAATTTACCTCTTCCTCCTCGACTGTCTCTTCAGTTATAGTTTACCTCTTCCTCCTCGACTGTCTCTTCAGTTGTAGTTTACCTCTTCCTTCTCGACTGTCTCTTCAGTTATAGTTTCCGTCTTCGTCCTCGACTGTCTCTTCAGTTTTAGTTGACCTTTCTCCTCGACTGTCTCTTCAGTTATAGTTTACCTGTTCCTCCTCGACTGTCTCTTCAGTTATAGTTTACCTGTTCCACCTCGACTGTCTCTTCAGTTATAGTTTACCTCTTCCTCCTCGACTGTCTCTTCAGTTATAGTTTACCTCTTCCTCCTCGACTGTCTCTTCAGTTATAGTTTACCTGTTCCTCCTCGACTGTCTCTTCAGTTTTAGTTTACCTGTTCCTCCTCGACTGTCTCTTCAGGTTTAATTTACCTCTTCCTCCTCGACTGTCTCTTCAGTTATAGTTTAACTCTTCCTCCTCGACTGTCTCTTCAGTTGTAGTTTACCTCTTCCTCCTCGACTGTCTCTTCAGTTATAGTTTACCTCTTCCTCCTCGACTGTCTCTTCAGTTGTAGTTTACCTCTTCCTTCTCGACTGTCTCTTCAGTTATAGTTTACCTCTTCCTCCTCGACTGTCTCCTCAGTTTTAGTTGACCTCTTCCTCCTCGACTATCTCTTCAGTTTTAGTTTACCTGTTCCTCCTCGACTGTCTCTTCAGGTTTAATTTACCTCTTCCTCCTCGACTGTCTCTTCAGTTATAGTTTACCTCTTCCTCCTCGACTGTCTCTTCAGTTGTAGTTTACCTCTTCCTTCTCGACTGTCTCTTCAGTTATAGTTTCCGTCTTCGTCCTCGACTGTCTCTTCAGTTTTAGTTGACCTTTCTCCTCGACTGTCTCTTCAGTTATAGTTTACCTGTTCCTCCTCGACTGTCTCTTCAGTTATAGTTTACCTGTTCCACCTCGACTGTCTCTTCAGTTATAGTTTACCTCTTCCTCCTCGACTGTCTCTTCAGTTATAGTTTACCTGTTCCTCCTCGACTGTCTCTTCAGTTATAGTTTACCTGTTCCACCTCGACTGTCTCTTCAGTTATAGTTTACCTCTTCCTCCTCGACTGTCTCTTCAGTTATAGTTTACCTCTTCCTCCTCGACTGTCTCTTCAGTTTTAGTTTACCTGTTCCTCCCCGACTGTCTCTTTGGTTTTAGTTTACCTGTTCCTCGTTGACTGTCTCTTCAGTTTTAGTTTACCTCTTCCTCCTCGACTGTCTCTTCAGTTATAGTTGACCTGTTCCTCCTCGACTGTCTCTTCAGTTTTAGTTTACATCTTCCTTCTCGACTGTCTCTTCAGTTATAGTTTCCGTCTTCGTCCTCGACTGTCTCTTCAGTTTTAGTTGACCTTTCTCCTCGACTGTCTCTTCAGTTATAGTTTACCTGTTCCTCCTCGACTGTCTCTTCAGTTATAGTTTACCTGTTCCACCTCGACTGTCTCTTCAGTTATAGTTTACCTCTTCCTCCTCGACTGTCTCTTCAGTTATAGTTTACCTGTTCCTCCTCGACTCTCTCTTCAGTTATAGTTTACCTGTTCCACCTCGACTGTCTCTTCAGTTTTAGTTTACCTCTTCCTCCTCGACTGTCTCTTCAGTTATAGTTTACCTCTTCCTCCTCGACTGTCTCTTCAGTTTTAGTTTACCTGTTCCTCCCCGACTGTCTCTTTGGTTTTAGTTTACCTGTTCCTCGTTGACTGTCTCTTCAGTTTTAGTTTACCTCTTCCTCCTCGACTGTCTCTTCAGTTATAGTTGACCTGTTCCTCCTCGACTGTCTCTTCAGTTATAGTTTACCTCTTCCTCCTCGACTGTCTCTTCAGTTTTAGTTGACCTCTTCCTCCTCGACTGTCTCTTCAGTTATAGTTGACCTGTTCCTCCTCGACTGTCTCTTCAGTTTTAGTTTACATCTTCCTCCTCGACTGTCTCTTCAGTTATAGTTTACCTCTTCCTCCTCGACTGTCTCTTCAGTTTTAGTTGACCTGTTTCTCCTCGACTGTCTCTTCAGTTTTAGTTTATCTATTCCCTTCGACTGTCTCTTCAGTTATAGTTTACCTCTTCCTCCTCGACTGTCTCTTCAGTTATAGTTTACCTCTTCCTCCTCGACTGTCTCTTCAGTTTTAGTTTACTGTTCCTCCCCGACTGTCTCTTTAGTTTTAGTTTACCTGTTCCTCGTTGACTGTCTCTTCAGTTTTAGTTTACCTCTTCCTCCTCGACTGTCTCTTCAGTTATAGTTGACCTGTTCCTCCTCGACTGTCTCTTCAGTTATAGTTGACCTCTTCATCCTCGACTGTCTCTTCAGTTTTAGTTTACCTGTTCCTCCTTGACTGTCTCTTCAATTTTAGTTTACCTGTTCCTCCTCGACTGTCTCTTCAGTTTTAGTTTTCCTCTTCCTCCTCGACTGTCTCTTCAGTTTTAGTTTACCTCTTCCTCCTCGACTGTCTCTTCAGTTTTAGTTTACCTCTTCCTCCTCGACTGTCTCTTCAGTTTTAGTTTACCTCTTCCTCCTCGTCTGTCTCTTCAGTTATAGTTTCCGTCTTCGTCCTCGACTGTCTCTTCAGTTTTAGTTGACCTTTCTCCTCGACTGTCTCTTAAGTTATAGTTTACCTCTTCCTCCTCGACTGTCTCTTCAGTTTTACTTTACCTGTTCCTCCCCGACTGTCTCTTTAGTTTTAGTTTACCTGTTCCTCGTTGACTGTCTCTTCAGTTTTAGTTTACCTCTTCCTCCTCGACTGTCTCTTCAGTTATAGTTGACCTGTTCCTCCTCGACTGTCTCTTCAGTTTTAGTTTACATCTTCCTCCTCGACTATTTTCAGTTTTAGTTTACCTCTTCATCCTTGACTGTCTCTTCAGTTTTAGTTTACCTCTTCCTCCTCGACTGTCTCTTCAGTTATAGTTGACCTCTTCATCCTCGACTGTCTCTTCAGTTTTAGTTTACCTGTTCCTCCTTGACTGTCTCTTCAATTTTAGTTTACCTGTACCTCGTCGACTGTCTCTTTAGTTTTAGTTTACCTGTTCCTCCTCGACTGTCTCTTCAGTTATAGTTTACCTGTTCCTCCTCGACTGTCTCTTCAGTTTTAGTTTTCCTCTTCCTCCTCGACTGTCTCTTCAGTTTTAGTTTACCTCTTCCTCCTCGACTGTCTCTTCAGTTTTAGTTTACCTCTTCCTCCTCGACTGTCTCTTCAGTTTTAGTTTACCTCTTCCTCCTCGACTGTCTCTTCAGTTTTAGTTTACCTCTTCCTCCTCGTCTGTCTCTTCAGTTATAGTTTCCGTCTTCGTCCTCGACTGTCTCTTCAGTTTTAGTTGACCTTTCTCCTCGACTGTCTCTTAAGTTATAGTTTACCTCTTCCTCCTCAACTGTCTCTTCAGCTTTAGTTTACCTCTTCCTCCTCAACTGTCTCTTCAGTTTTAGTTTACCTCTTCCTCCTCGACTGTCTCCTCAGTTTTAGTTGACCTCGTCCTCCTCGACTGTCTCCTCAGTTATATTTGACCTCTTCCTCCTCGACTGTCTCTTCGGGTTTAGTTTACCTGTTCCTCCTCGACTGTCTCTTCAGTTTTAGTTTATCTTTTCCCCTCGACAGTCTCTTCAGTTTTAGTTTACCTCTTCCTTCTCGACTGTCTCTACAGTTATAGTTTACCTCTTCCTCCTCGACTGTCTCTTCAGTTTTACTTTACCTGTTCCTCCCCGACTGTCTCTTTAGTTTTAGTTTACCTGTTCCTCGTTGACTGTCTCTTCAGTTTTAGTTTACCTCTTCCTCCTCGACTGTCTCTTCAGTTATAGTTGACCTGTTCCTCCTCGACTGTCTCTTCAGTTATAGTTTACCTGTTCCTCCTCGACTGTCTTTTCAGTTTTAGTTTTCCTCTTCCTCCTCGACTGTCTCTTCAGTTTTAGTTTACCTCTTCCTCCTCGACTGTCTCTTCAGTTTTAGTTTACCTCTTCCTCCTCGACTGTCTCTTCAGTTTTAGTTTACCTCTTCCTCCTCGACTGTCTCTTCAGTTTTAGTTTACCTCTTCCTCCTCGTCTGTCTCTTCAGTTATAGTTTCCGTCTTCGTCCTCGACTGTCTCTTCAGTTTTAGTTGACCTTTCTCCTCGACTGTCTCTTAAGTTATAGTTTACCTCTTCCTCCTCAACTGTCTCTTCAGCTTTAGTTTACCTCTTCCTCCTCAACTGTCTCTTCAGTTTTAGTTTACCTCTTCCTCCTCGACTGTCTCCTCAGTTTTAGTTGACCTCGTCCTCCTCGACTGTCTCCTCAGTTATATTTGACCTCTTCCTCCTCGACTGTCTCTTCGGGTTTAGTTTACCTGTTCCTCCTCGACTGTCTCTTCAGTTTTAGTTTATCTATTCCCCTCGACAGTCTCTTCAGTTTTAGTTTACCTCTTCCTTCTCGACTGTCTCTACAGTTATAGTTTACCTCTTCCTCCTCGACTGTCTCTTCAGTTTTACTTTACCTGTTCCTCCCCGACTGTCTCTTTAGTTTTAGTTTACCTGTTCCTCGTTGACTGTCTCTTCAGTTTTAGTTTACCTCTTCCTCCTCGACTGTCTCTTCAGTTATAGTTGACCTGTTCCTCCTCGACTGTCTCTTCAGTTTTAGTTTACATCTACCTCCTCGACTATTTTCAGTTTTAGTTTACCTCTTCATCCTTGACTGTCTCTTCAGTTTTAGTTTACCTGTCCCTCCTCGACTGTCTCTTCAGTTTTAGTTTACCTCTTCCTCCTCGACTGTCTCTTCAGTTTTAGTTTACCTCTTCCTCCTTTTAGTTTACCTCTTCCTCCTCGACTCTCTCTTCAGTTTTAGTTTACCTCTTCCTCCTCGACTGTCTCTTCAGTTTTAGTTTACCTGTTCCTCCTCGACTGTCTCTTCAGTTTTAGTTTTCCTCTTCCTCCTCGACTGTCTCTTCAGTTTTAGTTTACCTCTTCCTCCTCGACTGTCTCTTCAGTTTTAGTTTACCTCTTCCTCCTCGACTGTCTCTTCAGTTTTAGTTTATCCTCTTCCTCCTCGACTGTCTCTTCAGTTTTAGTTTACCTCTTCCTCCTCGTCTGTCTCTTCAGTTATAGTTTCCGTCTTCGTCCTCGACTGTCTCTTCAGTTTTAGTTGACCTTTCTCCTCGACTGTCTCTTAAGTTATAGTTTACCTCTTCCTCCTCAACTGTCTCTTCAGTTTTAGTTTACCTCTTCCTCCTCAACTGTCTCTTCAGTTTTAGTTTACCTCTTCCTCCTCGACTGTCTCCTCAGTTTTAGTTGACCTCGTCCTCCTCGACTGTCTCCTCAGTTATATTTGACCTCTTCCTCCTCGACTGTCTCTTCGGGTTTAGTTTACCTGTTCCTCCTCGACTGTCTCTTCAGTTTTAGTTTATCTATTCCCCTCGACAGTCTCTTCAGTTTTAGTTTACCTCTTCCTTCTCGACTGTCTCTACAGTTATAGTTTACCTCTTCCTCCTCGACTGTCTCTTCAGTTTTACTTTACCTGTTCCTCCCCGACTGTCTCTTTAGTTTTAGTTTACCTGTTCCTCGTTGTCTGTCTCTTCAGTTTTAGTTTACCTCTTCCTCCTCGACTGTCTCTTCAGTTATAGTTGACCTGTTCCTCCTCGACTGTCTCTTCAGTTTTAGTTTACATCTTCCTCCTCGACTATTTTCAGTTTTAGTTTACCTCTTCATCCTTGACTGTCTCTTCAGTTTTAGTTTACCTCTTCCTCCTCGACTGTCTCTTCAGTTATAGTTGACCTCTTCATCCTCGACTGTCTCTTCAGTTTTAGTTTACCTGTTCCTCCTCGACTGTCTCTTCAGTTTTAGTTTACCTGTTCCTCCCCGACTGTCTCTTTAGTTTTAGTTTACCTGTTCCTCGTTGACTGTCTCTTCAGTTTTAGTTTACCTCTTCCTCCTCGACTGTCTCTTCAGTTTTAGTTTACCTCTCACTCCTCGACTGTCTCTTCAGTTTTAGTTTACCTCTTCCTCCTCGACTGTCTCTTCAGTTTTAGTTTACCTCTTCCTCCTCGTCTGTCTCTTCAGTTATAGTTTCCGTCTTCGTCCTCGACTGTCTCTTCAGTTTTAGTTGACCTTTCTCCTCGACTGTCTCTTAAGTTATAGTTTACCTCTTCCTCCTCGACTGTCTCTTCAGTTTTAGTTTACCTCTTCCTCCTCGACTGTCTCTTCAGTTTTAGTTTACCTCTTCCTCCTCGACTGTCTCCTCAGTTTTAGTTGACCTCGTCCTCCTCGACTGTCTCCTCAGTTATATTTGACCTCTTCCTCCTCGACTGTCTCTTCGGGTTTAGTTTACCTGTTCCTCCTCGACTGTCTCTTCAGTTTTAGTTTATCTATTCCCCTCGACAGTCTCATCAGTTTTAGTTTACCTCTTCCTTCTCGACTGTCTCTACAGTTATAGTTTCCGACTTCGTCCTTGACTGTCTCTTCGGTTTTAGTTGACCTTTCTCCTCGACTGTCTCTTCAGTTATAGTTTACCTGTTCCTCCTCGACTGTCTCTTCAGTTTTAGTTGACCTCTTCCTCCTCGACTGTCTCTTCAGTTTTAGTTTACCTCTTCCTCCTCGACTGTCTCTTCAGTTTTAGTTTACCTCTTCCTCCACGACTGTCTCTTCAGTTATAGTTTACCTCTTCCTCCTCGACTGTCTCCTCAGTTTTAGTTGACCTCTTCCTCCAAGACTGTCTCTTCAGTTATAGTTTACCTCTTTCTCCTCGACTGTCTCCTCAGTTTTAGTTGACCTCTCCCTCCTCGACTGTCTCTTCAGGTTTAATTTACCTCTTCCTCCTCGACTGTCTCTTCAGTTACAGTTTACCTCTTCCTCCTCGACTGTCTCTTCAGTTATAGTTTACCTCTTCCTCCTTGACTGTCTCTTCAGTTTTAGTTTACCTGTTCCTCCCCGACTGTCTCTTTAGTTTTAGTTTACCTGTTCCTCGTTGACTGTCTCTTCAGTTTTAGTTTACCTCTTCCTCCTCGACTGTCTCTTCAGTTATAGTTGACCTGTTCCTCCTCAACTGTCTCTTCAGTTTTAGTTTACATCTTCCTCCTCGACTGTCTCTACATTTATAGTTTCCGTCTTCGTCCTCGACTGTCTCTTCAGTTTTAGTTGACCTTTCTCCTCGACTGTCTCTTCAGTTATAGTTTACCTGTTCCTCCTCGACTGTCTCTTCAGTTATAGTTTACCTGTTCCACCTCGACTGTCTCTTCAGTTATAGTTTACCTCTTCCTCCTCGACTGTCTCTTCAGTTTTAGTTTACCTCTTCCTCCACGACTGTCTCCTCAGTTATAGTTTACCTCTTCCTCCTCGACTGTCTCCTCAGTTTTAGTTGACCTCTTCCTCCTCGACTGTCTCTTCAGTTTTAGTTTACCTGTTCCTCCTCGACTGTCTCTTCAGGTTTAATTTACCTCTTCCTCCTTGACTGTCTCTTCAGTTACAGTTTACCTCTTCCTCCTCGACTGTCTCTTCAGCTAGAGTTTACCTCTTCCTTCTCGACTGTCTCTTCAGTTATAGTTTCCGTCTTCGTCCTCGACTGTCTCTTCAGTTTTAGTTGACCTTTCTCCTCGACTGTCTCTTCAGTTATTGTTTACCTGTTCCTCCTCGACTGTCTCTTCAGTTATAGTTTACCTGTTCCACCTCGACTGTCTCTTCAGTTATAGTTTACCTCTTCCTCCTCGACTGTCTCTTCAGTTATAGTTTACCTCTTCCTCCTCGACTGTCTCTTCAGTTTTAGTTTACCTGTTCCTCCCCGACTGTCTCTTTGGTTTTAGTTTACCTGTTCCTCGTTGACTGTCTCTTCAGTTTTAGTTTACCTCTTCCTCCTCGACTGTCTCTTCAGTTATAGTTGACCTGTTCCTCCTCGACTGTCTCTTCAGTTTTAGTTTACATCTTCCTCCTCGACTGTCTCTTCAGTTATAGTTTACCTCTTCCTCCTTGACTGTCTCTTCAGTTACAGTTTACCTCTTCCTCCTCGACTGTCTCTTCAGCTAGAGTTTACCTCTTCCTTCTCGACTGTCTCTTCAGTTATAGTTTCCGTCTTCGTCCTCGACTGTCTCTTCAGTTTTAGTTGACCTTTCTCCTCGACTGTCTCTTCAGTTATTGTTTACCTGTTCCTCCTCGACTGTCTCTTCAGTTATAGTTTACCTGTTCCACCTCGACTGTCTCTTCAGTTATAGTTTACCTCTTCCTCCTCGACTGTCTCTTCAGTTATAGTTTACCTCTTCCTCCTCGACTGTCTCTTCAGTTTTAGTTTACCTGTTCCTCCCCGACTGTCTCTTTGGTTTTAGTTTACCTGTTCCTCGTTGACTGTCTCTTCAGTTTTAGTTTACCTCTTCCTCCTCGACTGTCTCTTCAGTTATAGTTGACCTGTTCCTCCTCGACTGTCTCTTCAGTTTTAGTTTACATCTTCCTCCTCGACTGTCTCTTCAGTTATAGTTTACCTCTTCCTCCTCGACTGTCTCTTCAGTTTTAGTTGACCTCTTCCTCCTCGACTGTCTCTTCAGTTATAGTTGACCTGTTCCTCCTCGACTGTCTCTTCAGTTATAGTTGACCTGTTCCTCCTCGACTGTCTCTTCAGTTTTAGTTTACATCTTCCTCCTCGACTATTTTCAGTTTTAGTTTACCTCTTCATCCTTGACTGTCTCTTCAGTTTTAGTTTACCTCTTCCTCCTCGACTGTCTCTTCAGTTATAGTTTACCTCTTCCTCCTCGACTGTCTCTTCAGTTTTAGTTTACCTGTTCCTCCCCGACTGTCTCTTTGGTTTTAGTTTACCTGTTCCTCGTTGACTGTCTCTTCAGTTTTAGTTTACCTCTTCCTCCTCGACTGTCTCTTCAGTTATAGTTGACCTGTTCCTCCTCGACTGTCTCTTCAGTTTTAGTTTACATCTTCCTCCTCGACTGTCTCTTCAGTTATAGTTTACCTCTTCCTCCTCGACTGTCTCTTCAGTTTTAGTTGACCTCTTCCTCCTCGACTGTCTCTTCAGTTATAGTTGACCTGTTCCTCCTCGACTGTCTCTTCAGTTATAGTTGACCTGTTCCTCCTCGACTGTCTCTTCAGTTTTAGTTTACATCTTCCTCCTCGACTATTTTCAGTTTTAGTTTACCTCTTCATCCTTGACTGTCTCTTCAGTTTTAGTTTACCTCTTCCTCCTCGACTGTCTCTTCAGTTATAGTTGACCTCTTCATCCTCGACTGTCTCTTCAGTTTTAGTTTACCTGTTCCTCCTCGACTGTCTCTTCAGTTTTAGTTTACCTGTTCCTCCCCGACTGTCTCTTTAGTTTTAGTTTACCTGTTCCTCGTTGACTGTCTCTTCAGTTTTAGTTTACCTGTTCCTCCTCGACTGTCTCTTCAGTTTTAGTTTTCCTCTTCCTCCTCGACTGTCTCTTCAGTTTTAGTTTACCTCTTCCTCCTCGACTGTCTCTTCAGTTTTAGTTTACCTCTCACTCCTCGACTGTCTCTTCAGTTTTAGTTTACCTCTTCCTCCTCGACTGTCTCTTCAGTTTTAGTTTACCTCTTCCTCCTCGTCTGTCTCTTCAGTTATAGTTTCCGTCTTCGTCCTCGACTGTCTCTTCAGTTTTAGTTGACCTTTCTCCTCGACTGTCTCTTAAGTTATAGTTTACCTCTTCCTTCTCGACTGTCTCTTCAGTTTTAGTTTACCTCTTCCTCCTCGACTGTCTCTTCAGTTTTAGTTTACCTCTTCCTCCTCGACTGTCTCCTCAGTTTTAGTTGACCTCGTCCTCCTCGACTGTCTCCTCAGTTATATTTGACCTCTTCCTCCTCGACTGTCTCTTCGGGTTTAGTTTACCTGTTCCTCCTCGACTGTCTCTTCAGTTTTAGTTTATCTATTCCCCTCGAAAGTCTCTTCAGTTTTAGTTTACCTCTTCCTTCTCGACTGTCTCTACAGTTATAGTTTCCGACTTCGTCCTTGACTGTCTCTTCGGTTTTAGTTGACCTTTCTCCTCGACTGTCTCTTCAGTTATAGTTTACCTGTTCCTCCTCGACTGTCTCTTCAGTTTTAGTTGACCTCTTCCTCCTCGACTGTCTCTTCAGTTTTAGTTTACCTCTTCCTCCTCGACTGTCTCTTCAGTTTTAGTTTACCTCTTCCTCCACGACTGTCTCTTCAGTTATAGTTTACCTCTTCCTCCTCGACTGTCTCCTCAGTTTTAGTTGACCTCTTCCTCCAAGACTGTCTCTTCAGTTATAGTTTACCTCTTCCTCCTCGACTGTCTCCTCAGTTTTAGTTGACCTCTCCCTCCTCGACTGTCTCTTCAGGTTTAATTTACCTCTTCCTCCTCGACTGTCTCTTCAGTTACAGTTTACCTCTTCCTCCTCGACTGTCTCTTCAGTTATAGTTTACCTCTTCCTCCTTGACTGTCTCTTCAGTTTTAGTTTACCTGTTCCTCCCCGACTGTCTCTTTAGTTTTAGTTTACCTGTTCCTCGTTGACTGTCTCTTCAGTTTTAGTTTACCTCTTCCTCCTCGACTGTCTCTTCAGTTATAGTTGACCTGTTCCTCCTCAACTGTCTCTTCAGTTTTAGTTTACATCTTCCTCCTCGACTGTCTCTTCAGTTTTAGTTTACCTGTTTCTCCTCGACTGTCTCTTCAGTTATAGTTTATCTATTCCCCTCGACTGTCTCTTCAGTTGTAGTTAACCTCTTCCTTCTCGACTGTCTCTACATTTATAGTTTCCGTCTTCGTCCTCGACTGTCTCTTCAGTTTTAGTTGACCTTTCTCCTCGACTGTCTCTTCAGTTATAGTTTACCTGTTCCTCCTCGACTGTCTCTTCAGTTATAGTTTACCTGTTCCACCTCGACTGTCTCTTCAGTTATAGTTTACCTCTTCCTCCTCGACTGTCTCTTCAGTTTTAGTTTACCTCTTCCTCCACGACTGTCTCTTCAGTTATAGTTTACCTCTTCCTCCTCGACTGTCTCCTCAGTTTTAGTTGACCTCTTCCTCCTCGACTGTCTCTTCAGTTTTAGTTTACCTGTTCCTCCTCGACTGTCTCTTCAGGTTTAATTTACCTCTTCCTCCTTGACTGTCTCTTCAGTTACAGTTTACCTCTTCCTCCTCGACTGTCTCTTCAGCTAGAGTTTACCTCTTCCTTCTCGACTGTCTCTTCAGTTATAGTTTCCGTCTTCGTCCTCGACTGTCTCTTCAGTTTTAGTTGACCTTTCTCCTCGACTGTCTCTTCAGTTATTGTTTACCTGTTCCTCCTCGACTGTCTCTTCAGTTATAGTTTACCTGTTCCACCTCGACTGTCTCTTCAGTTATAGTTTACCTCTTCCTCCTCGACTGTCTCTTCAGTTATAGTTTACCTCTTCCTCCTCGACTGTCTCTTCAGTTTTAGTTTACCTGTTCCTCCCCGACTGTCTCTTTGGTTTTAGTTTACCTGTTCCTCGTTGACTGTCTCTTCAGTTTTAGTTTACCTCTTCCTCCTCGACTGTCTCTTCAGTTATAGTTGACCTGTTCCTCCTCGACTGTCTCTTCAGTTTTAGTTTACATCTTCCTCCTCGACTGTCTCTTCAGTTATAGTTTACCTCTTCCTCCTCGACTGTCTCTTCAGTTTTAGTTGACCTCTTCCTCCTCGACTGTCTCTTCAGTTATAGTTGACCTGTTCCTCCTCGACTGTCTCTTCAGTTTTAGTTTACATCTTCCTCCTCGACTGTCTCTTCAGTTATAGTTTACCTCTTCCTCCTCGACTGTCTCTTCAGTTTTAGTTGACCTGTTTCTCCTCGACTGTCTCTTCAGTTTTAGTTTATCTATTCCCTTCGACTGTCTCTTCAGTTATAGTTTACCTCTTCCTCATCGACTGTCTCTTCAGTTATAGTTTACCTCTTCCTCCTCGACTGTCTCTTCAGTTTTAGTTTACTGTTCCTCCCCGACTGTCTCTTTAGTTTTAGTTTACCTGTTCCTCGTTGACTGTCTCTTCAGTTTTAGTTTACCTCTTCCTCCTCGACTGTCTCTTCAGTTATAGTTGACCTGTTCCTCCTCGACTGTCTCTTCAGTTTTAGTTTACATCTTTCTCCTCGACTATTTTCAGTTTTAGTTTACCTCTTCATCCTCGACTGTCTCTTCAGTTTTAGTTTACCTCTTCCTCCTCGACTGTCTCTTCAGTTATAGTTGACCTCTTCATCCTCGACTGTCTCTTCAGTTTTAGTTTACCTGTTCCTCCTTGACTGTCTCTTCAATTTTAGTTTACCTGTACCTCGTCGACTGTCTCTTCAGTTATAGTTTACCTGTTCCTCCTCGACTGTCTCTTCAGTTTTAGTTTTCCTCTTCCTCCTCGACTGTCTCTTCAGTTTTAGTTTACCTCTTCCTCCTCGACTGTCTCTTCAGTTTTAGTTTACCTCTTCCTCCTCGACTGTCTCTTCAGTTTTAGTTTACCTCTTCCTCCTCGTCTGTCTCTTCAGTTATAGTTTCCGTCTTCGTCCTCGACTGTCTCTTCAGTTTTAGTTGACCTTTCTCCTCGACTGTCTCTTAAGTTATAGTTTACCTCTTCCTCCTCGACTGTCTCTTCAGTTTTACTTTACCTGTTCCTCCCCGACTGTCTCTTTAGTTTTAGTTTACCTGTTCCTCGTTGACTGTCTCTTCAGTTTTAGTTTACCTCTTCCTCCTCGACTGTCTCTTCAGTTATAGTTGACCTGTTCCTCCTCGACTGTCTCTTCAGTTTTAGTTTACATCTTCCTCCTCGACTATTTTCAGTTTTAGTTTACCTCTTCATCCTTGACTGTCTCTTCAGTTTTAGTTTACCTCTTCCTACTCGACTGTCTCTTCAGTTATAGTTGACCTCTTCATCCTCGACTGTCTCTTCAGTTTTAGTTTACCTGTTCCTCCTTGACTGTCTCTTCAATTTTAGTTTACCTGTACCTCGTCGACTGTCTCTTTAGTTTTAGTTTACCTGTTCCTCCTCGACTGTCTCTTCAGTTATAGTTTACCTGTTCCTCCTCGACTGTCTCTTCAGTTTTAGTTTTCCTCTTCCTCCTCGACTGTCTCTTCAGTTTTAGTTTACCTCTTCCTCCTCGACTGTCTCTTCAGTTTTAGTTTACCTCTTCCTCCTCGACTATCTCTTCAGTTTTAGTTTACCTCTTCCTCCTCGACTGTCTCTTCAGTTTTAGTTAACCTCTTCCTCCTCGTCTGTCTCTTCAGTTATAGTTTCCGTCTTCGTCCTCGACTGTCTCTTCAGTTTTAGTTGACCTTTCTCCTCGACTGTCTCTTAAGTTATAGTTTACCTCTTCCTCCTCAACTGTCTCTTCAGTTTTAGTTTACCTCTTCCTCCTCAACTGTCTCTTCAGTTTTAGTTTACCTCTTCCTCCTCGACTGTCTCCTCAGTTTTAGTTGACCTCGTCCTCCTCGACTGTCTCCTCAGTTATATTTGACCTCTTCCTCCTCGACTGTCTCTTCGGGTTTAGTTTACCTGTTCCTCCTCGACTGTCTCTTCAGTTTTAGTTTATCTATTCCCCTCGACTGTCTCTTCAGTTTTAGTTTACCTCTTCCTCCTCGACTGTCTCTTCAGTTTTAGTTTACCTGTTCCTCCTCGACTGTCTCTTCAGTTTTAGTTTTCCTCTTCCTCCTCGACTGTCTCTTCAGTTTTAGTTTACCTCTTCCTCCTCGACTGTCTCTTCAGTTTTAGTTTACCTCTTCCTCCTCGACTGTCTCTTCAGTTTTAGTTTACCTCTTCCTCCTCGACTGTCTCTTCAGTTTTAGTTTACCTCTTCCTCCTCGTCTGTCTCTTCAGTTATAGTTTCCGTCTTCGTCCTCGACTGTCTCTTCAGTTTTAGTTGACCTTTCTCCTCGACTGTCTCTTAAGTTATAGTTTACCTCTTCCTCCTCAACTGTCTCTTCAGTTTTAGTTGACCTCTTCCTCCTCAACTTTCTCTTCAGTTTTAGTTTACCTCTTCCTCCTCGACTGTCTCCTCAGTTTTAGTTGACCTCGTCCTCCTCGACTGTCTCCTCAGTTATATTTGACCTCTTCCTCCTCGACTGTCTCTTCGGGTTTAGTTTACCTGTTCCTCCTCGACTGTCTCTTCAGTTTTAGTTTATCTATTCCCCTCGACAGTCTCTTCAGTTTTAGTTTACCTCTTCCTTCTCGACTGTCTCTACAGTTATAGTTTACCTCTTCCTCCTCGACTGTCTCTTCAGTTTTACTTTACCTGTTCCTCCCCGACTGTCTCTTTAGTTTTAGTTTACCTGTTCCTCGTTGACTGTCTCTTCAGTTTTAGTATACCTCTTCCTCCTCGACTGTCTCTTCAGTTATAGTTGACCTGTTCCTCCTCGACTGTCTCTTCAGTTTTAGTTTACATCTTCCTCCTCAACTATTTTCAGTTTTAGTTTACCTCTTCATCCTTGACTGTCTCTTCAGTTTTAGTTTACCTCTTCCTCCTCGACTGTCTCTTCAGTTATAGTTGACCTCTTCATCCTCGACTGTC
This sequence comes from Oncorhynchus mykiss, assembly GCF_013265735.2. Classification (NCBI taxonomy): domain Eukaryota; kingdom Metazoa; phylum Chordata; class Actinopteri; order Salmoniformes; family Salmonidae; genus Oncorhynchus; species Oncorhynchus mykiss. The sequence continues at coordinate 21,617,029 of NC_048575.1, read as the reverse complement.
TCTTCAGTTTTAGTTTACCTGTTCCTCCTCGACTGTCTCTTCAGTTTTAGTTTACCTGTTCCTCCCCGACTGTCTCTTTAGTTTTAGTTTACCTGTTCCTCGTTGACTGTCTCTTCAGTTTTAGTTTACCTGTTCCTCCTCGACTGTCTCTTCAGTTTTAGTTTACCTCTTCCTCCTCGACTGTCTCTTCAGTTTTAGTTTACCTCTTCCTCCTCGACTGTCTCTTCAGTTTTAGTTTACCTCTTCCTCCTCGACTGTCTCTTCAGTTTTAGTTTACCTCTTCCTCCTCGACTGTCTCTTCAGTTTTAGTTTACCTCTTCCTCCTCGTCTGTCTCTTCAGTTATAGTTTCCGTCTTCGTCCTCGACTGTCTCTTCAGTTTTAGTTGACCTTTCTCCTCGACTGTCTCTTAAGTTATAGTTTACCTCTTCCTCCTCGACTGTCTCTTCAGTTTTAGTTTACCTCTTCCTCCTCGACTGTCTCTTCAGTTTTAGTTTACCTCTTCCTCCTCGACTGTCTCCTCAGTTTTAGTTGACCTCGTCCTCCTCGACTGTCTCCTCAGTTATATTTGACCTCTTCCTCCTCGACTGTCTCTTCGGGTTTAGTTTACCTGTTCCTCCTCGACTGTCTCTTCAGTTTTAGTTTTCCTCTTCCTCCTCGACTGTCTCTTCAGTTTTAGTTTACCTCTTCCTCCTCGACTGTCTCTTCAGTTATAGTTGACCTGTTCCTCCTCGACTGTCTCTTCAGTTTTAGTTTACATCTTCCTCCTCGACTATTTTCAGTTTTAGTTTACCTCTTCATCCTTGACTGTCTCTTCAGTTTTAGTTTACCTCTTCCTACTCGACTGTCTCTTCAGTTATAGTTGACCTCTTCATCCTCGACTGTCTCTTCAGTTTTAGTTTACCTGTTCCTCCTTGACTGTCTCTTCAATTTTAGTTTACCTGTACCTCGTCGACTGTCTCTTTAGTTTTAGTTTACCTGTTCCTCCTCGACTGTCTCTTCAGTTATAGTTTACCTGTTCCTCCTCGACTGTCTCTTCAGTTTTAGTTTTCCTCTTCCTCCTCGACTGTCTCTTCAGTTTTAGTTTACCTCTTCCTCCTCGACTGTCTCTTCAGTTTTAGTTTACCTCTTCCTCCTCGACTATCTCTTCAGTTTTAGTTTACCTCTTCCTCCTCGACTGTCTCTTCAGTTTTAGTTAACCTCTTCCTCCTCGTCTGTCTCTTCAGTTATAGTTTCCGTCTTCGTCCTCGACTGTCTCTTCAGTTTTAGTTGACCTTTCTCCTCGACTGTCTCTTAAGTTATAGTTTACCTCTTCCTCCTCAACTGTCTCTTCAGTTTTAGTTTACCTCTTCCTCCTCAACTGTCTCTTCAGTTTTAGTTTACCTCTTCCTCCTCGACTGTCTCCTCAGTTTTAGTTGACCTCGTCCTCCTCGACTGTCTCCTCAGTTATATTTGACCTCTTCCTCCTCGACTGTCTCTTCGGGTTTAGTTTACCTGTTCCTCCTCGACTGTCTCTTCAGTTTTAGTTTATCTATTCCCCTCGACTGTCTCTTCAGTTTTAGTTTACCTCTTCCTCCTCGACTGTCTCTTCAGTTTTAGTTTACCTGTTCCTCCTCGACTGTCTCTTCAGTTTTAGTTTTCCTCTTCCTCCTCGACTGTCTCTTCAGTTTTAGTTTACCTCTTCCTCCTCGACTGTCTCTTCAGTTTTAGTTTACCTCTTCCTCCTCGACTGTCTCTTCAGTTTTAGTTTACCTCTTCCTCCTCGACTGTCTCTTCAGTTTTAGTTTACCTCTTCCTCCTCGTCTGTCTCTTCAGTTATAGTTTCCGTCTTCGTCCTCGACTGTCTCTTCAGTTTTAGTTGACCTTTCTCCTCGACTGTCTCTTAAGTTATAGTTTACCTCTTCCTCCTCAACTGTCTCTTCAGTTTTAGTTGACCTCTTCCTCCTCAACTGTCTCTTCAGTTTTAGTTTACCTCTTCCTCCTCGACTGTCTCCTCAGTTTTAGTTGACCTCGTCCTCCTCGACTGTCTCCTCAGTTATATTTGACCTCTTCCTCCTCGACTGTCTCTTCGGGTTTAGTTTACCTGTTCCTCCTCGACTGTCTCTTCAGTTTTAGTTTATCTATTCCCCTCGACAGTCTCTTCAGTTTTAGTTTACCTCTTCCTTCTCGACTGTCTCTACAGTTATAGTTTACCTCTTCCTCCTCGACTGTCTCTTCAGTTTTACTTTACCTGTTCCTCCCCGACTGTCTCTTTAGTTTTAGTTTACCTGTTCCTCGTTGACTGTCTCTTCAGTTTTAGTATACCTCTTCCTCCTCGACTGTCTCTTCAGTTATAGTTGACCTGTTCCTCCTCGACTGTCTCTTCAGTTTTAGTTTACATCTTCCTCCTCAACTATTTTCAGTTTTAGTTTACCTCTTCATCCTTGACTGTCTCTTCAGTTTTAGTTTACCTCTTCCTCCTCGACTGTCTCTTCAGTTATAGTTGACCTCTTCATCCTCGACTGTCTCTTCAGTTTTAGTTTACCTGTTCCTCCTCGACTGTCTCTTCAGTTTTAGTTTACCTGTTCCTCCCCGACTGTCTCTTTAGTTTTAGTTTACCTGTTCCTCGTTGACTGTCTCTTCAGTGTTAGTTTACCTGTTCCTCCTCGACTGTCTCTTCAGTTTTAGTTTACCTCTTCCTCCTCGACTGTCTCTTCAGTTTTAGTTTACCTCTTCCTCCTCGACTGTCTCTTCAGTTTTAGTTTACCTCTTCCTCCTCGACTGTCTCTTCAGTTTTAGTTTACCTCTTCCTCCTCGACTGTCTCTTCAGTTTTAGTTTACCTCTTCCTCCTCGTCTGTCTCTTCAGTTATAGTTTCCGTCTTCGTCCTCGACTGTCTCTTCAGTTTTAGTTGACCTTTCTCCTCGACTGTCTCTTAAGTTATAGTTTACCTCTTCCTCCTCGACTGTCTCTTCAGTTTTAGTTTACCTCTTCCTCCTCGACTGTCTCTTCAGTTTTAGTTTACCTCTTCCTCCTCGACTGTCTCCTCAGTTTTAGTTGACCTCGTCCTCCTCGACTGTCTCCTCAGTTATATTTGACCTCTTCCTCCTCGACTGTCTCTTCGGGTTTAGTTTACCTGTTCCTCCTCGACTGTCTCTTCAGTTTTAGTTTTCCTCTTCCTCCTCGACTGTCTCTTCAGTTTTAGTTTACCTCTTCCTCCTCGACTGTCTCTTCAGTTTTAGTTTACCTCTTCCTCCTCGACTATCTCTTCAGTTTTAGTTTACCTCTTCCTCCTCGACTGTCTCTTCAGTTTTAGTTTCCGTCTTCGTCCTCGACTGTCTCTTCAGTTTTAGTTGACCTTTCTCCTCGACTGTCTCTTAAGTTATAGTTTACCTCTTCCTCCTCAACTGTCTCTTCAGTTTTAGTTTACCTCTTCCTCCTCAACTGTCTCTTCAGTTTTAGTTTACCTCTTCCTCCTCGACTGTCTCCTCAGTTTTAGTTGACCTCGTCCTCCTCGACTGTCTCCTCAGTTATATTTGACCTCTTCCTCCTCGACTGTCTCTTCGGGTTTAGTTTACCTGTTCCTCCTCGACTGTCTCTTCAGTTTTAGTTTATCTATTCCCCTCGACTGTCTCTTCAGTTTTAGTTTACCTCTTCCTCCTCGACTGTCTCTTCAGTTTTAGTTTACCTGTTCCTCCTCGACTGTCTCTTCAGTTTTAGTTTTCCTCTTCCTCCTCGACTGTCTCTTCAGTTTTAGTTTACCTCTTCCTCCTCTACTGTCTCTTCAGTTTTAGTTTACCTCTTCCTCCTCGACTGTCTCTTCAGTTTTAGTTTACCTCTTCCTCCTCGACTGTCTCTTCAGTTTTAGTTTACCTCTTCCTCCTCGTCTGTCTCTTCAGTTATAGTTTCCGTCTTCGTCCTCGACTGTCTCTTCAGTTTTAGTTGACCTTTCTCCTCGACTGTCTCTTAAGTTATAGTTTACCTCTTCCTCCTCAACTGTCTCTTCAGTTTTAGTTGACCTCTTCCTCCTCAACTGTCTCTTCAGTTTTAGTTTACCTCTTCCTCCTCGACTGTCTCCTCAGTTTTAGTTGACCTCGTCCTCCTCGACTGTCTCCTCAGTTATATTTGACCTCTTCCTCCTCGACTGTCTCTTCGGGTTTAGTTTACCTGTTCCTCCTCGACTGTCTCTTCAGTTTTAGTTTATCTATTCCCCTCGACAGTCTCTTCAGTTTTAGTTTACCTCTTCCTTCTCGACTGTCTCTACAGTTATAGTTTACCTCTTCCTCCTCGACTGTCTCTTCAGTTTTACTTTACCTGTTCCTCCCCGACTGTCTCTTTAGTTTTAGTTTACCTGTTCCTTGTTGACTGTCTCTTCAGTTTTAGTATACCTCTTCCTCCTCGACTGTCTCTTCAGTTATAGTTGACCTGTTCCTCCTCGACTGTCTCTTCAGTTTTAGTTTACATCTTCCTCCTCAACTATTTTCAGTTTTAGTTTACCTCTTCATCCTTGACTGTCTCTTCAGTTTTAGTTGACCTCTTCCTCCTCGACTGTCTCTTCAGTTATAGTTGACCTCTTCATCCTCGACTGTCTCTTCAGTTTTAGTTTACCTGTTCCTCCTCGACTGTCTCTTCAGTTTTAGTTTACCTGTTCCTCCCCGACTGTCTCTTTAGTTTTAGTTTACCTGTTCCTCGTTGACTGTCTCTTCAGTTTTAGTTTACCTGTTCCTCCTCGACTGTCTCTTCAGTTTTAGTTTACCTCTTCCTCCTCGACTGTCTCTTCAGTTTTAGTTTACCTCTTCCTCCTCGACTGTCTCTTCAGTTTTAGTTTACCTCTTCCTCCTCGACTGTCTCTTCAGTTTTAGTTTACCTCTTCCTCCTCGACTGTCTCTTCAGTTTTAGTTTACCTCTTCCTCCTCGTCTGTCTCTTCAGTTATAGTTTCCGTCTTCGTCCTCGACTGTCTCTTCAGTTTTAGTTGACCTTTCTCCTCGACTGTCTCTTAAGTTATAGTTTACCTCTTCCTCCTCGACTGTCTCTTCAGTTTTAGTTTACCTCTTCCTCCTCGACTGTCTCTTCAGTTTTAGTTTACCTCTTCCTCCTCGACTGTCTCCTCAGTTTTAGTTGACCTCGTCCTCCTCGACTGTCTCCTCAGTTATATTTGACCTCTTCCTCCTCGACTGTCTCTTCGGGTTTAGTTTACCTGTTCCTCCTCGACTGTCTCTTCAATTTTAGTTTATCTATTCCCCTCGACAGTCTCTTCAGTTTTAGTTTACCTCTTCCTCCTCGACTGTCTCTTCAGTTTTAGTTTACCTCTTCCTCCTCGACTGTCTCCTCAGTTTTAGTTGACCTCGTCCTCCTCGACTGTCTCCTCAGTTATATTTGACCTCTTCCTCCTCGACTGTCTCTTCAGTTTTAGTTTACCTCTTCCTCCTCGACTGTCTCTTCAGTTATAGTTGACCTCTTCATCCTCGACTGTCTCTTCAGTTTTAGTTTACCTGTTCCTCCTCGACTGTCTCTTCAGTTTTAGTTTACCTGTTCCTCCCCGACTGTCTCTTTAGTTTTAGTTTACCTGTTCCTCGTTGACTGTCTCTTCAGTTTTAGTTTACCTGTTCCTCCTCGACTGTCTCTTCAGTTTTAGTTTACCTCTTCCTCCTCGACTGTCTCTTCAGTTTTAGTTTACCTCTTCCTCCTCGACTGTCTCTTCAGTTTTAGTTTACCTCTTCCTCCTCGACTGTCCCTTCAGTTTTAGTTTACCTCTTCCTCCTCGACTGTCTCTTCAGTTTTAGTTTACCTCTTCCTCCTCGTCTGTCTCTTCAGTTATAGTTTCCGTCTTCGTCCTCGACTGTCTCTTCAGTTTTAGTTGACCTTTCTCCTCGACTGTCTCTTAAGTTATAGTTTACCTCTTCCTCCTCGACTGTCTCTTCAGTTTTAGTTTACCTCTTCCTCCTCGACTGTCTCTTCAGTTTTAGTTTACCTCTTCCTCCTCGACTGTCTCCTCAGTTTTAGTTGACCTCGTCCTCCTCGACTGTCTCCTCAGTTATATTTGACCTCTTCCTCCTCGACTGTCTCTTCGGGTTTAGTTTACCTGTTCCTCCTCGACTGTCTCTTCAATTTTAGTTTATCTATTCCCCTCGACAGTCTCTTCAGTTTTAGTTTACCTCTTCCTTCTCGACTGTCTCTACAGTTATAGTTTCCGACTTCGTCCTTGACTGTCTCTTCGGTTTTAGTTGACCTTTCTCCTCGACTGTCTCTTCAGTTATAGTTTACCTGTTCCTCCTCGACTGTCTCTTCAGTTTTAGTTGACCTCTTCCTCCTCGACTGTCTCTTCAGTTTTAGTTTACCTCTTCCTCCTCGACTGTCTCTTCAGTTTTAGTTTACCTCTTCCTCCTCGACTGTCCCTTCAGTTTTAGTTTACCTCTTCCTCCTCGACTGTCTCTTCAGTTTTAGTTTACCTCTTCCTCCTCGTCTGTCTCTTCAGTTATAGTTTCCGTCTTCGTCCTCGACTGTCTCTTCAGTTTTAGTTGACCTTTCTCCTCGACTGTCTCTTAAGTTATAGTTTACCTCTTCCTCCTCGACTGTCTCTTCAGTTTTAGTTTACCTCTTCCTCCTCGACTGTCTCTTCAGTTTTAGTTTACCTCTTCCTCCTCGACTGTCTCCTCAGTTTTAGTTGACCTCGTCCTCCTCGACTGTCTCCTCAGTTATATTTGACCTCTTCCTCCTCGACTGTCTCTTCGGGTTTAGTTTACCTGTTCCTCCTCGACTGTCTCTTCAATTTTAGTTTATCTATTCCCCTCGACAGTCTCTTCAGTTTTAGTTTACCTCTTCCTTCTCGACTGTCTCTACAGTTATAGTTTCCGACTTCGTCCTTGACTGTCTCTTCGGTTTTAGTTGACCTTTCTCCTCGACTGTCTCTTCAGTTATAGTTTACCTGTTCCTCCTCGACTGTCTCTTCAGTTTTAGTTGACCTCTTCCTCCTCGACTGTCTCTTCAGTTTTAGTTTACCTCTTCCTCCTCGACTGTCTCTTCAGTTTTAGTTTACCTCTTCCTCCACGACTGTCTCTTCAGTTATAGTTTACCTCTTCCTCCTCGACTGTCTCCTCAGTTTTAGTTGACCTCTTCCTCCTCGACTGTCTCTTCAGTTATAGTTGACCTCTTCATCCTCGACTGTCTCTTCAGTTTTAGTTTACCTGTTCCTCCTTGACTGTCTCTTCAATTTTAGTTTACCTGTACCTCGTCGACTGTCTCTTCAGTTATAGTTTACCTGTTCCTCCTCGACTGTCTCTTCAGTTTTAGTTTTCCTCTTCCTCCTCGACTGTCTCTTCAGTTTTAGTTTACCTCTTCCTCCTCGACTGTCTCTTCAGTTTTAGTTTACCTCTTCCTCCTCGACTGTCTCTTCAGTTTTAGTTTACCTCTTCCTCCTCGTCTGTCTCTTCAGTTATAGTTTCCGTCTTCGTCCTCGACTGTCTCTTCAGTTTTAGTTGACCTTTCTCCTCGACTGTCTCTTAAGTTATAGTTTACCTCTTCCTCCTCGACTGTCTCTTCAGTTTTACTTTACCTGTTCCTCCCCGACTGTCTCTTTAGTTTTAGTTTACCTGTTCCTCGTTGACTGTCTCTTCAGTTTTAGTTTACCTCTTCCTCCTCGACTGTCTCTTCAGTTATAGTTGACCTGTTCCTCCTCGACTGTCTCTTCAGTTTTAGTTTACATCTTCCTCCTCGACTATTTTCAGTTTTAGTTTACCTCTTCATCCTTGACTGTCTCTTCAGTTTTAGTTTACCTCTTCCTCCTCGACTGTCTCTTCAGTTATAGTTGACCTCTTCATCCTCGACTGTCTCTTCAGTTTTAGTTTACCTGTTCCTCCTTGACTGTCTCTTCAATTTTAGTTTACCTGTACCTCGTCGACTGTCTCTTTAGTTTTAGTTTACCTGTTCCTCCTCGACTGTCTCTTCAGTTATAGTTTACCTGTTCCTCCTCGACTGTCTCTTCAGTTTTAGTTTTCCTCTTCCTCCTCGACTGTCTCTTCAGTTTTAGTTTACCTCTTCCTCCTCGACTGTCTCTTCAGTTTTAGTTTACCTCTTCCTCCTCGACTGTCTCTTCAGTTTTAGTTTACCTCTTCCTCCTCGACTGTCTCTTCAGTTTTAGTTTACCTCTTCCTCCTCGTCTGTCTCTTCAGTTATAGTTTCCGTCTTCGTCCTCGACTGTCTCTTCAGTTTTAGTTGACCTTTCTCCTCGACTGTCTCTTAAGTTATAGTTTACCTCTTCCTCCTCAACTGTCTCTTCAGTTTTAGTTTACCTCTTCCTCCTCAACTGTCTCTTCAGTTTTAGTTTACCTCTTCCTCCTCGACTGTCTCCTCAGTTTTAGTTGACCTCGTCCTCCCCGACTGTCTCCTCAGTTATATTTGACCTCTTCCTCCTCGACTGTCTCTTCGGGTTTAGTTTACCTGTTCCTCCTCGACTGTCTCTTCAGTTTTAGTTTATCTATTCCCCTCGACTGTCTCTTCAGTTTTAGTTTACCTCTTCCTCCTCGACTGTCTCTTCAGTTTTAGTTTACCTCTTCCTCCTCGACTGTCTCTTCAGTTTTAGTTTACCTCTTCCTCCTCGACTGTCTCTTCAGTTTTAGTTTACCTCTTCCTCCTCGACTGTCTCTTCAGTTTTAGTTTACCTCTTCCTCCTCGTCTGTCTCTTCAGTTATAGTTTCCGTCTTCGTCCTCGACTGTCTCTTCAGTTTTAGTTGACCTTTCTCCTCGACTGTCTCTTAAGTTATAGTTTACCTCTTCCTCCTCAACTGTCTCTTCAGTTTTAGTTTACCTCTTCCTCCTCAACTGTCTCTTCAGTTTTAGTTTACCTCTTCCTCCTCGACTGTCTCCTCAGTTTTAGTTGACCTCGTCCTCCTCGACTGTCTCCTCAGTTATATTTGACCTCTTCCTCCTCGACTGTCTCTTCGGGTTTAGTTTACCTGTTCCTCCTCGACTGTCTCTTCAGTTTTAGTTTATCTATTCCCCTTGACAGTCTCTTCAGTTTTAGTTTACCTCTTCCTTCTCGACTGTCTCTACAGTTATAGTTTACCTCTTCCTCCTCGACTGTCTCTTCAGTTTTACTTTACCTGTTCCTCCCCGACTGTCTCTTTAGTTTTAGTTTACCTGTTCCTCGTTGACTGTCTCTTCAGTTTTAGTATACCTCTTCCTCCTCGACTGTCTCTTCAGTTATAGTTGACCTGTTCCTCCTCGACTGTCTCTTCAGTTTTAGTTTACATCTTCCTCCTCGACTATTTTCAGTTTTAGTTTACCTCTTCATCCTTGACTGTCTCTTCAGTTTTAGTTTACCTCTTCCTCCTCGACTGTCTCTTCAGTTATAGTTGACCTCTTCATCCTCGACTGTCTATTCAGTTTTAGTTTACCTGTTCCTCCTCGACTGTCTCTTCAGTTTTAGTTTACCTGTTCCTCCCCGACTGTCTCTTTAGTTTTAGTTTACCTGTTCCTCGTTGACTGTCTCTTCAGTTTTAGTTTACCTGTTCCTCCTCGACTGTCTCTTCAGTTTTAGTTTTCCTCTTCCTCCTCGACTGTTTCTTCAGTTTTAGTTTACCTCTTCCTCCTCGACTGTCTCTTCAGTTTTAGTTTACCTCTTCCTCCTCGACTGTCTCTTCAGTTTTAGTTTACCTCTTCCTCCTCGACTGTCTCTTCAGTTTTAGTTTACCTCTTCCTCCTCGTCTGTCTCTTCAGTTATAGTTTCCGTCTTCGTCCTCGACTGTCTCTTCAGTTTTAGTTGACCTTTCTCCTCGACTGTCTCTTAAGTTATAGTTTACCTCTTCCTCCTCGACTGTCTCTTCAGTTTTAGTTTACCTCTTCCTCCTCGACTGTCTCTTCAGTTTTAGTTTACCTCTTCCTCCTCGACTGTCTCCTCAGTTTTAGTTGACCTCGTCCTCCTCGACTGTCTCCTCAGTTATATTTGACCTCTTCCTCCTCGACTGTCTCTTCGGGTTTAGTTTACCTGTTCCTCCTCGACTGTCTCTTCAGTTTTAGTTTATCTATTCCCCTCGACTGTCTCTTCGGTTTTAGTTGACCTTTCTCCTCGACTGTCTCTTCAGTTATAGTTTACCTGTTCCTCCTCGACTGTCTCTTCAGTTTTAGTTGACCTCTTCCTCCTCGACTGTCTCTTCAGTTTTAGTTTACCTCTTCCTCCTCGACTGTCTCTTCAGTTTTAGTTTACCTCTTCCTCCACGACTGTCTCTTCAGTTATAGTTTACCTCTTCCTCCTCGACTGTCTGCTCAGTTTTAGTTGACCTCTTCCTCCAAGACTGTCTCTTCAGTTATAGTTTACCTCTTCCTCCTCGACTGTCTCCTCAGTTTTAGTTGACCTCTCCCTCCTCGACTGTCTCTTCAGGTTTAATTTACCTCTTCCTCCTCGACTGTCTCTTCAGTTACAGTTTACCTCTTCCTCCTCGACTGTCTCTTCAGTTATAGTTTACCTCTTCCTCCTTGACTGTCTCTTCAGTTTTAGTTTACCTGTTCCTCCCCGACTGTCTCTTTAGTTTTAGTTTACCTGTTCCTCGTTGACTGTCTCTTCAGTTTTAGTTTACCTCTTCCTCCTCGACTGTCTCTTCAGTTATAGTTGACCTGTTCCTCCTCAACTGTCTCTTCAGTTTTAGTTTACATCTTCCTCCTCGACTGTCTCTTCAGTTTTAGTTTACCTGTTTCTCCTCGACTGTCTCTTCAGTTATAGTTTATCTATTCCCCTCGACTGTCTCTTCAGTTGTAGTTAACCTCTTCCTTCTCGACTGTCTCTACATTTATAGTTTCCGTCTTCGTCCTCGACTGTCTCTTCAGTTTTAGTTGACCTTTCTCCTCGACTGTCTCTTCAGTTATAGTTTACCTGTTCCTCCTCGACTGTCTCTTCAGTTATAGTTTACCTGTTCCACCTCGACTGTCTCTTCAGTTATAGTTTACCTCTTCCTCCTCGACTGTCTCTTCAGTTTTAGTTTACCTCTTCCTCCACGACTGTCTCTTCAGTTATAGTTTACCTCTTCCTCCTCGACTGTCTCCTCAGTTTTAGTTGACCTCTTCCTCCTCGACTGTCTCTTCAGTTTTAGTTTACCTGTTCCTCCTCGACTGTCTCTTCAGGTTTAATTTACCTCTTCCTCCTTGACTGTCTCTTCAGTTACAGTTTACCTCTTCCTCCTCGACTGTCTCTTCAGCTAGAGTTTACCTCTTCCTTCTCGACTGTCTCTTCAGTTATAGTTTCCGTCTTCGTCCTCGACTGTCTCTTCAGTTTTAGTTGACCTTTCTCCTCGACTGTCTCTTCAGTTATTGTTTACCTGTTCCTCCTCGACTGTCTCTTCAGTTATAGTTTACCTGTTCCACCTCGACTGTCTCTTCAGTTTTAGTTTATCTATTCCCTTCGACTGTCTCTTCAGTTATAGTTTACATCTTCCTCCTCGACTGTCTCTTCAGTTATAGTTTACCTCTTCCTCCTCGACTGTCTCTTCAGTTTTAGTTTACCTGTTCCTCGTTGACTGTCTCTTCAGTTTTAGTTTACCTCTTCCTCCTCGACTGTCTCTTCAGTTATAGTTGACCTGTTCCTCCTCGACTGTCTCTTCAGTTTTAGTTTACATCTTTCTCCTCGACTATTTTCAGTTTTAGTTTACCTCTTCATCCTCGACTGTCTCTTCAGTTTTAGTTTACCTCTTCCTCCTCGACTGTCTCTTCAGTTATAGTTGACCTCTTCATCCTCGACTATCTCTTCAGTTTTAGTTTACCTGTTCCTCCTTGACTGTCTCTTCAATTTTAGTTTACCTGTACCTCGTCGACTGTCTCTTCAGTTATAGTTTACCTGTTCCTCCTCGACTGTCTCTTCAGTTTTAGTTTACCTGTTCCTCCTTGACTGTCTCTTCAATTTTAGTTTACCTGTACCTCGTCGACTGTCTCTTCAGTTATAGTTTACCTGTTCCTCCTCGACTGTCTCTTCAGTTTTAGTTTACATCTTCCTCCTCGACTGTCTCTTCAGTTATAGTTTACCTCTTCCTCCTCGACTGTCTCTTCAGTTTTAGTTGACCTCTTCCTCCTCGACTGTCTCTTCAGTTTTAGTTTACCTCTTCCTCCTCGACTGTCTCTTCAGTTTTAGTTTACCTCTTCCTCCACGACTGTCTCTTCAGTTATAGTTTACCTCTTCCTCCTCGACTGTCTCCTCAGTTTTAGTTGACCTCTTCCTCCAAGACTGTCTCTTCAGTTATAGTTTACCTCTTCCTCCTCGACTGTCTCCTCAGTTTTAGTTGACCTCTCCCTCCTCGACTGTCTCTTCAGGTTTAATTTACCTCTTCCTCCTCGACTGTCTCTTCAGTTACAGTTTACCTCTTCCTCCTCGACTGTCTCTTCAGTTATAGTTTACCTCTTCCTCCTTGACTGTCTCTTCAGTTTTAGTTTACCTGTTCCTCCCCGACTGTCTCTTTAGTTTTAGTTTACCTGTTCCTCGTTGACTGTCTCTTCAGTTTTAGTTTACCTCTTCCTCCTCGACTGTCTCTTCAGTTATAGTTGACCTGTTCCTCCTCAACTGTCTCTTCAGTTTTAGTTTACATCTTCCTCCTCGACTGTCTCTTCAGTTTTAGTTTACCTGTTTCTCCTCGACTGTCTCTTCAGTTATAGTTTATCTATTCCCCTCGACTGTCTCTTCAGTTGTAGTTAACCTCTTCCTTCTCGACTGTCTCTACATTTATAGTTTCCGTCTTCGTCCTCGACTGTCTCTTCAGTTTTAGTTGACCTTTCTCCTCGACTGTCTCTTCAGTTATAGTTTACCTGTTCCTCCTCGACTGTCTCTTCAGTTATAGTTTACCTGTTCCACCTCGACTGTCTCTTCAGTTATAGTTTACCTCTTCCTCCTCGACTGTCTCTTCAGTTTTAGTTTACCTCTTCCTCCACGACTGTCTCTTCAGTTATAGTTTACCTCTTCCTCCTCGACTGTCTCCTCAGTTTTAGTTGACCTCTTCCTCCTCGACTGTCTCTTCAGTTTTAGTTTACCTGTTCCTCCTCGACTGTCTCTTCAGGTTTAATTTACCTCTTCCTCCTTGACTGTCTCTTCAGTTACAGTTTACCTCTTCCTCCTCGACTGTCTCTTCAGCTAGAGTTTACCTCTTCCTTCTCGACTGTCTCTTCAGTTATAGTTTCCGTCTTCGTCCTCGACTGTCTCTTCAGTTTTAGTTGACCTTTCTCCTCGACTGTCTCTTCAGTTATTGTTTACCTGTTCCTCCTCGACTGTCTCTTCAGTTATAGTTTACCTGTTCCACCTCGACTGTCTCTTCAGTTTTAGTTTATCTATTCCCTTCGACTGTCTCTTCAGTTATAGTTTACATCTTCCTCCTCGACTGTCTCTTCAGTTATAGTTTACCTCTTCCTCCTCGACTGTCTCTTCAGTTTTAGTTTACCTGTTCCTCGTTGACTGTCTCTTCAGTTTTAGTTTACCTCTTCCTCCTCGACTGTCTCTTCAGTTATAATTGACCTGTTCCTCCTCGACTGTCTCTTCAGTTTTAGTTTACATCTTTCTCCTCGACTATTTTCAGTTTTAGTTTACCTCTTCATCCGCGACTGTCTCTTCAGTTTTAGTTTACCTCTTCCTCCTCGACTGTCTCTTCAGTTATAGTTGACCTCTTCATCCTCGACTGTCTCTTCAGTTTTAGTTTACCTGTTCCTCCTTGACTGTCTCTTCAATTTTAGTTTACCTGTACCTCGTCGACTGTCTCTTCAGTTATAGTTTACCTGTTCCTCCTCGACTGTCTCTTCAGTTTTAGTTTACCTGTTCCTCCTTGACTGTCTCTTCAATTTTAGTTTACCTGTACCTCGTCGACTGTCTCTTCAGTTATAGTTTACCTGTTCCTCCTCGACTGTCTCTTCAGTTTTAGTTTACATCTTCCTCCTCGACTGTCTCTTCAGTTATAGTTGACCTCTTCATCCTCGACTATCTCTTCAGTTTTAGTTTACCTGTTCCTCCTTGACTGTCTCTTCAATTTTAGTTTACCTGTACCTCGTCGACTGTCTCTTCAGTTATAGTTTACCTGTTCCTCCTCGACTGTCTCTTCAGTTTTAGTTTACCTGTTCCTCCTTGACTGTCTCTTCAATTTTAGTTTACCTGTACCTCGTCGACTGTCTCTTCAGTTATAGTTTACCTGTTCCTCCTCGACTGTCTCTTCAGTTTTAGTTTACATCTTCCTCCTCGACTGTCTCTTCAGTTATAGTTTACCTCTTCCTCCTCGACTGTCTCTTCAGTTTTAGTTGACCTCTTCCTCCTCGACTGTCTCTTCAGTTTTAGTTTACCTCTTCCTCCTCGACTGTCTCTTCAGTTTTAGTTTACCTCTTCCTCCACGACTGTCTCTTCAGTTATAGTTTACCTCTTCCTCCTCGACTGTCTCCTCAGTTTTAGTTGACCTCTTCCTCCAAGACTGTCTCTTCAGTTATAGTTTACCTCTTCCTCCTCGACTGTCTCCTCAGTTTTAGTTGACCTCTCCCTCCTCGACTGTCTCTTCAGGTTTAATTTACCTCTTCCTCCTCGACTGTCTCTTCAGTTACAGTTTACCTCTTCCTCCTCGACTGTCTCTTCAGTTATAGTTTACCTCTTCCTCCT